>NW_004797489.1:399921-402283 GCF_000002075.1 Aplysia californica | reverse complement strand
CATCATCATCATCATCATCATCATCATCATCATCATCATCATCATCATCATCACCATCACTATTATCGGCTTTATCATACGTCATTCATTTTTAAACAATACAACGATAATTTTCTAAAACTTTTGATGGACTACACTTATTTATTCCCAAATTTGACTCTGTAACGTGGATGGTTGATGGGTTCTCTGGCATGGTGTGCTCCTTTTTCCCTTCCAACATATTATTGTTATCGTAATATTTCCTTCTTCTTTTTTGTATTTTTCTCTGAAGTGACACCTCTTATCTTCGGCACTTATATGACCTTTTTGTTTTGCAAGTTCCGTAAAACTCTTACAAAAACTCAAACAAAAGGTATACGTCGTACATTAAAAAAACTGAACGATTTTTTTGTTTACATCTTGTTCTTGACAACGACCAGTTGAAAAGGTCAGAAGAATGAGGTGGGTAAGTCGACGCAGGATTGTTTCGCAAAAACTGAAAAAAACACACACAAAAAACAACAACAACTGGATTAGTTTTAGTAGAGGTTTTACGGCGCTCACAACTGCATAAGGTCATAATCATGAGCGCCAGAAGATTAGAGGTGTTACAAGAGAGTAACAAACATAAACAAGAAGAAGGGGAGTTAGGACGGTAGATGTTTCAAAGGAAAGAAGAAGCAAACCACACAAGAGCACCTGCCAACCACCCACATGTGAGATGTAGACCTTACTACAGTCCCTTACCCCTGACTTACAGGGGCACGACGAAACAGAAAACTAGTGTCGAAAGGGACGTAAAACATCGTCAATCACTTTGTGGTTCAGACATTTCATGCGATTACCAACACACCACCCAGCACAACGAGCCTACATTTTTTAAAAATTCGATGGCAACAAGGCTAGAGGGCGACCGAGACAGACCTGGATAGATGGAGTCAGGGAAACATTAACCAATCACGGCATCCCCCTGACCCAAGCTCTCCGGCTGGCGACAGAGAGACGTCTCTTTCTTCCCGCGACACCCTGAATGGTATAAGCGGCGAATAGACGTAAAAGTAATCATTGTGTACTGACCGAAGAAGAGTCGTTTCCTTGTAGCCTGGTCCATGACGGGGGTTGGGGGAATCCCCATCACTTCCATGATGCACGCTAACTGCTCCACCTCGTTCTCACCTGAGGATTGAGCCACACCTCTTTGTTTTAAGAATAATGTATCCACTGATTGGGATCAGATAATATCACTTTAAGATGTACTTTAATAATAATAAATAGTATTTGTATAGTGCAATTAAATCCCCGCTCAACAGCAAGCTCTATGCGCTTCACAATCTATACTATTACCCCAACAGATCTGAGAGCATTCTGAAACAACCTCAATTTCCTGGGAAGCATACAGTGCATGCAAGCAGCCATTAATAGGCGCTAAAACACTATCATACTGACAAGATCTTTCGCTGTCTATGGCGGGTACCCATTCCCACCTGGGTGAAGCTCGAACCCCCGAACCCGCAACTTCACGATTACGTGTCCTTTACTGTCCCATTGAAGACACACGATCTAGTCATTTAAAGACATGTTTTGTTTTGTTGTTTATTTGTTTGGGTTCTGGGGTTTTTCGGGGGGGGGGGGGTTGTTTTTTAAAATAATTTTTTAAAGGAAGGGGTGGAGGGAGGGGTAATTTAAAAAGAAGCATATATTTTCATTATTTTTTCAGATTTTCCTATTCTTTCAAATATTTGAAATTTTAAAAGAGAGGCAACAAGCAAGCAAGACATGATAAGTACAGCAAATTTCTGTTTTTGATTTGCGTAAGACAATAAAATAATAATGATAATAACAAAATAATAACAATAATATCAATAATCATAACAATAATATATATAATAATAATAATAATAATAATAATAATAATAGATAATAATAATAATAAATAATAATAGTAGTAATAACCATCATCATAATAATAAAAATAATAGTAACAACAATGATACTACTACTAATAATAATGTGTCTGTAAGGATCTTTAAGAGCTGACCTAATTTAAAAAATTGTTATAATACGATAATTAAGATCATAATTCTAGAGGCGGGCTTCATTGAAATCCACCAAGGTACCTGGGAAGAGCGGGTAGCCTGTATAGAGCTCTGCCAGGATACATCCGAAGCTCCACATGTCGATGGGCATGGAGTAAGGAAGTCCCAGGATCACCTCGGGGGACCGGTAGAAGCGACTCTGGATGTACGTGTACACTGAAACAGACACACACACAAAACACACATAATATATTACAGAGATGCCGTGGGGGTAGGGGTGGGGGGGGGTGTTGGGGGACTTAAAGTTTGCTCTTTGTTTTGTTATTATCATCATCATCGTCATCATC
>NW_004797489.1:396953-399589 GCF_000002075.1 Aplysia californica | reverse complement strand
TCTCTCTCTCTCTCTCTCTCTCTCTCTCTCTCTCTCTCTCTCTCTCTCTCTCTCTCTCTCTCTCTCTCTCAAAAGCAGTTTAAAAAAAGACCCATTCTCACCTCTCTGATGCTCGTAGCAACTTGAGCCAAAGTCGATGACCTTAATTGAACTTTGACCTCTTTGTCGTAACAGGATGTTTTCCTGGAAGACACATGAGAGCACGTGAGAAAATAAAACCCATAGATTTTTACAACATACAACCATAATATACACATTTTTAGACTTTGAGCCACTCTTGAATACGTACAATAGAATGGTTTTATGTGTACAAAAACACAAAACTACACCACAGAATGGAACAAATAAACACGTGTTCCTTCATCATTACCCTTTTAGAGTACGGTAGCGGGGATGGGTGTGAGGAGGGGGTATGTGGATCTAATTAAGGCAAGAAAACTAACTGGCATCTGCAGTGAAGCAATTAAGCACTTAGCCGTCGCACACAGAAGACACGCGTTCATTTCCTGTGTTGGGAGATATTGTATATTGAGTCACTCCACCTGATTGCTAGGATGATGCATCCATTTTAACCTTGGTTGGCCCTACAGGAGGGTCGAAGCAGCCCGCCTCCTAAATGATTTAGATTGTGTCGAAAGGGGCATAAAACTTCTATTATTACAGTCTTTTTCACAGGAATTAGCCGAGATTGAGCATGTATAATATCCCGAAACGGTTCCAAAACGTAAAGCAGTTGAAGCTGCAACGGTAGAAATTGTGATTGATAGAGTAGGTGTTTTACGGCACTATCGGCTCAATTTTGGCCATGTAGAAAGTGTAATGCATTGAAAACTATCAACAACAAAAAATTGAATAAATTCCCGAACACAAGAATTAGAAGAGGTAAGAGAAATACGTGTGTGAGTCGAATTTTTTAAAAAGTAAATAAAATTAGTTCTCAACATAACGATAGACGAAAGGGGAAACTACACAACATACTATGTGAAAAAGAAATACTGGATGTTACTGCCCTTAATTACAGAGTTATAGCCCTTAAAAAATACTCGATCTCGAAAATAATTGTTAATATTTTTTTTCTCCTTTTTTCTCGGAACAATATCAACGTTTTTTTTGGTTTTTTAAACACATTTTTCTGACCTTTATTACCTTGAGGCTTTTATGCAACTGTATTTAGACTAAAATATGGTTTTGAAATGGCCAACATTCCCAATACACATATTTCTTTCAGTGTAGACTTTGGTTCGTGCTGTTCTGTCACACGTGGCTGTGTGTCTTAATCCACGTGTTTTACTATCGTATCCATACGACGTGGGGAACTCTGTGCTACCACTTAACTCTATACGTACGTCGTGTTTTACTATCGTATCCATACGACGTGGGGAACTCTGTGCCCTCACTTAACCCAATCCGTACGTCGTGTCTTACTATCGTATCCAAACGACATGGGGAACTCTGTGCCCCCACTTAACCCTATCCGTACGTCGTGTCTTACTATCGTATCCAAACGACACGGGGCACTCTGTGCCACCACTTTCCAAAGAGGAAATTTACTCCTTAATCCGATCCGTACGCTTTGCATAGCAGTCTGTCAAAATGATTTTTTTTTTCGAAATACTGAAAGTTTCCAAGAGATCTTAGTACCAGAAGTATTCTAAAATTTTAATATGAAGAATACAACCCCTGGGGTACAAAATGACCCCCGGGCGTAGGGATAGGGTGAAGTCTTACTGTTTCCTTACACAAAATAACCGTTTCTGAGTCGATTAGCTTCTCTTTACTCAAATAAATCAGCAAACAAATTCGATCCCGCATTTGACCAGTGGGCATCTGTTCTTCGAGATCCAAACTGTGTCGACGTGGATGGTTAACAACTACAATTACTACAGTTTTAGCCACGGCACGTCATTTCCCAAACAAATCACAAACTTGCATTATACAAATAATATTAATATTAGATTGCATTTGCCTAACGCAAATTCCTGCTGAACAGCAAGCTTTATGCGATTTACAAGCTGCAATCTATGATATTGTTTGTTCCTCGGGTGTTGACCAGATGACAAGGACATGTGGTTACTTGATGGAGGCATTGCGCTGCCAAGAGCGAAATGCTCGCAGCTAAAGTGATTTGAAAACAACAACAACAACATGTTATTGTTATTATTATCCCAGCAGACCTGATAGCATTTTGATAGCATCTAGACTTCCTGGGAAGCATAACATAGTGCAGTACAAACAAACAAACAAACAAACAAACAAACAAACAATCAAACAACAACAATCAAACAAACAAATAATCAAACAACAACAACAATCAAACAACAACAATCAAACAAACAAACAAACAATCAAACAACAACGACAAACGAGCAAACAAACAATCAAATAACAACAACAAGCAAACAAACAAACAACAACAAACAATACAAAAAACAAACAAACAAGGAAACAGATAAGTGTGATAGTGTACCGGCTTGAGATCACAGTGTATGATCTTCTCCCTATGAAGGACCTTGAGACACTGGAGGAGGGAGAAGGCGAAGCGACGGATGAGCGCGATACTGAAACCTTGGAAGTTGTTCTTCTTGATCAGCTCGTACAGCTGGGATCCGGGACTGAATGCTAAAAATGCCAATTTG
>NW_004797489.1:395372-396853 GCF_000002075.1 Aplysia californica | reverse complement strand
GTATAGAATGCGCAAAATTTGTTTTGGACGCTTTTGTATATGTGCATACATTCTGAGTCATTATTTTTTGGTTTGCAGATAAAACAGAGGCCTGTAGCTCCACCAGGCAGTGCACCCTTTGTAATTCATGAAGACCCAGACAGCGAACTCCCACAGGAGTATGTTTTGTTCTGTTCTTCTGTTTTTCTGTGGCTTTTTTTTTTTTTTTAAAATAATGTTTTTGGGTGTGTTTGTATTCAGTTCAGCTCTGTATTTGTGTATGAGAGAGAGAGAGAGAGAGAGAGAGAGAGAGAGAGAGAGAGAGAGACAGACAGACAGACAGACAGACAAAGAGAGGGAAACAGACAAAGAGAGAGAGCTCAATTATGGAGGAAGAGTCTATACATTATGTATATCCATGAGCTGTTACGGCATATACAGACATTTCTCGGTGAGATCAATAAAACTCTTATCGTCACCGAGCACCAGTCACCATAGTGGTACGTGTAATGGTTAGGCTCTAACTGGAGCACTTCTGGCATGTTTTTATCCCTCCTAGCCCAGATAACCTAAACAAATGGGTAACAGGGAAAGATCAGGGAAACGTAGCTTTTTTGAGAGCATCCGAGCAATGAATGGAGCAAATTCATCTCGAATGAATGGAGAACCATGATCACCGATATCTGTCGCAGATCTGGCACTGGATGATGAAGATGAGCCCAGGTTGGCCCTGGCAGGCAGGGTCGAAGTTTTCCTCCCTGGCGATCTAAATTAAGTGATCGCTTTGAAAGACAAGCGGGCTAACCCCATGAGCTCGAAGGTGATACAGTTGTTCAAAGAAAGAGACCCACCACATGAGCTCTAAGGTGGTACAGTTGTCCAAAGAAAGAGGACCTACCCAATGAGCTCGAATGTGATACAGAGATGCAACCATGAGATACTATTGTCCAAAGAAAGAGACCTACCCAATGAACTCGAAGGTGATACAGTTTTCCAAAGAAAGAGACTTACCCCATGAGCTCGAATGTGATACAGAGATGGTTCCGGAAGTAGAAGTACTCGATCATGTGGATCATGTTGTGCTGGTTCTCCTTGTCCTTCCGGCGCAGGGCGTCCAGGATCTTCACCTCTACGAGAGCCTGGTGGTGGAATCTGGTCGGGGAAGGGGGTGGCGGAAGGGGGGTTGGAGATAGGGGGAGAGGAGGGAGAAGGAGGGGAGGAGGGAGAAGGAGGAGAGGAGGGAGAAGGAGGAGAGGAGGGAGAAGGAGGAGAGGAGGGAGAAGGAGGAGAGGAAGGAGACGAGAGAGAAGGAGGAGAGGAGGGAGAAGGAGGAGAGGAGGGAGAAGGAGGAGAGGAGGGAGAAGGAGGAGAGGAAGGAGAAGGAGGAGAGGAGGAAGAGGAGGGAGAAGGAGGGGGAGGAGGGAGAAGGAGGAGAGGAGGGAGATGGGGATAGGGGGAGAGGGATGGGGAGAGTGAGAATGGAAAAGGAGAGGGGGGAGTGG
>NW_004797489.1:393492-395272 GCF_000002075.1 Aplysia californica | reverse complement strand
AAAGGTGGAGAGAGTGATTTAGTGAGCTGTTGTTTGAGAAAAAAAACAAAACAACATCGACTATTTGTTTTCCCGTAGTTATATTTTACAACTCGGCCTGAATCTCCATACATATAATATTGCTGCATACTTCAAAATAAAAAGGCATAAAATAGTATTTAATAACAAAGTGTATTGGACCTAGTGACTTTCGGAACAAATAGCAGTATGAGTATATATTTGAGGTGTGCTAACTCAAGTTAATGTTGAATAAAACAAAGATGGAAAAAGTGAGGTTTGCTAATGACAGCAGTTACAACGATATTACTATTACTGTGATTGGGGAAGAGAGATTCTACGTTATTGACAGCTGAACATTATAACATTTTTTTTTTTAAAGTGTTATGTACAATAATTCGTTGTCCCATTAAATAATATTCTTAAGAATCCTCTGAAACAGTGAGTGCTTTTTGCATTACAATTGTAATATTGTAAAGCATTAAGTATTGTTTACAAGGCAATAATCCTCTTTAGCATTAAGTATCTTTAGAACAATCCTCTGGGCTAGATATCGGGATAAGTAGCTCACTATTTTTGTCTAGGCTTAGGGCTTATAATATTAATACGAACTGCTTACGTAATATTTTGTTTCAACAGGTTCCTAAAATATCGGAAAGCCAACAAAATAAATGATGACTGGAGTGTCAAACGAAATGACAAACCTTTGTTAGTGGCAAGAAATAAGTAAGGGAAATTATAGACAAAGATCAGCTATTTGGTTCATGGCGTTTACATAAGGAAGGGAAATCAAACTATATATGTGTCTAAAAGGTACAGTAAAACAAAAACAAGCTAGGAGGTTTAGTTTAAGCAACTACTTGTTCAAACAGACAAATAGGTAATTTTTTAATGTTGCAAGCATGTCAGTAAAAATATAAAGAGAGGAAAAAAGAGAGAAAAGCTAACACAGATGACTTGCACAGCATCCCATAACTGCCTAGTAAGTTCTTAAACAGTCATAACTCTTGGCCAAGTGCCGAGTTCCATAACCATTATGTGCGTTCTTGTACCTCTTCTTGTTTCGAATTATCTTGACCGCTACCATCCCGTCAGTTTTGTGATCGTAGCACTTGACCACTTGACCGAAAGACCCTTTGCCCAGCACCTCCAGGATCTCGTATCGGTACACAAGGTGGTCGTGTAGTACCTAAGGGGTTAATACACACCAGAGGAAAAGGAAATGTTAGGAGAAAAGAGCGGGAAAAGGGTTAATGCCTTCGAAGACCACAGATGCCCAGAGTGCAGAAGACGATACAAGTAAATGATAATAGATAATTAATATAGATAGAATTTGTATAGCGCAAATCCCCGCTCAACAGAAAGCTCTATGCGCTTCACAATCTATACTTTAAAAAAAAAAAATTTATTTTATATTATGGACGATGACCGTTCACTCGATGAAGAAAAAGAGGGGCAGATTTCTCCGTCTCTTGGGCAGTATCTGCCTCGCTAAACCACAGGGCACAAGGCCGGGGGAGAAGCTGAGAACAGATACCACCTTTGATCTTAGCCAAAAGGCCGGGAAGCGATCTACACTACTACCCTAGCAGACATGTGAGCATTCTGAAACAACCTCAACTTCCAGGGAAGCATACCAGTATAAACAGTTGAAATTGTCTAAGTCTAAGTTGGTCACCCACTATTGAGGAGATAAGTGTCGGTCTTCAACAGATGGACGTCCTACACACTGTGTCACTGCGATGTAGAAAATACGCAAGGGTGTCTGTGTGGTGGTGGTGGG
>NW_004797489.1:391976-393392 GCF_000002075.1 Aplysia californica | reverse complement strand
GGGGGGGAGGAACAGTGCTTGTTTGTTCAGGTGAGTATCTTTTACAGGGGGCAGTTAGAGCAGGTGAGACTGTAATATTTCAGTTTATGCCCCTTGCCTATGTGATGGTTATAGTTTTACAACAGTACTCTTGTTGTTGATGGTGGTCCTAATTTCGTTGTCTGTGTTCTTTTTAATCATATTATTTTTATTAAAATTGTCTTGTTCAAGAGTTAAGGGGCACAACTGGTGAAATAACAAAATGTAAATATACTATAGTCTCCCTTGCTGTAGTCTTCAGAGAGGTTATAAATAGCACTATTAAAAACCTCTTACAGTCTTTATATAGTTGAAAATGGGAAAGAAAACAGAACAATAAAAATAATAAATCAAACAAAACGAAACTGAAAAGAACAGACAAACCAACGAAAATTCACACAGGAATACTGTTTTGGATACATGTAATGTTAGAATAGTGTTAAAAGATTTATTTCTAAATAGTTTTCAGAAGGAAAATAAACTACTCGCTAATTAAATAAAACGATAACACTTAGTGATAACTAGTACTACATAATTTTCAAGGCGGTTATCCATGTTATACAGCATGCTATATAATATGCGCTTTACAACTGTTAACTTAACCCTATCCGTACGTCGTGTTTTACTATCGTATCCATACGACGTGGCTCTTTCCAAAGAGGAAATTTAATTTACTCGTTAATCCTATCCTTACGCTTTGAATAGCAGTCTGTCAGAATGATTTTTTGAGAAATACTGAAAGTTTTAAAGAGATCTTCGTACTAGAAGTTTTCTCAAATGTGAAGAATACAACCGCCCGCCCAGGGATACTAAAATTTATGATCCCAGGGCGTACGGATAGGGTTAAAGGTCCTTCACTTCTAGATAAGATGGCAAAAGAGAAAAATTACGCAATCCCAACAGGACAACAAAATATTGAACCATTTCAGATGGGTTCCCCAGATTACTCCATGCTATGTACCAAGTTTTGTTGTCAGATATTTACTACAGTGTCAACCACGGATGAACAGAAAAATAATGTCGTTTTTAAGTACCACACGCACATCCAAAAATAATTTGCTCACGCACATATGCATACAATTAGGTGCATACACACACTTGCACGCACTCACACACACACACACACACACACACACACACATACACACACACACATATACACGCACACACACACACATTGTTGACAACTTTTTGAAAAAATTGACGCATAGAAAAAGTAAAGTGTAGCGAAAAGTGAAGAAACTATTACCATTTTTATTATGATCTGAAAATGAGTTAATCAGACTGCAAGTTCGAGAATGCTAATAAAGCATGGAATGTAAATTGAAGAAACGGGGTACAAACAGAAATTGGCAACCCAAAACGAGAAAAGGTTGACGGGGGAGGGGGTGAAGTGGG
>NW_004797489.1:388054-389495 GCF_000002075.1 Aplysia californica | reverse complement strand
GGGAAGCGTCGGGGAAGGCTTCCCAGAAGAAAGACGCTTATGCAAAAAAAAAGGAGGTATGAGCTTTTTCTGAAGTTTAGTTATAGTAAGAGGTTCACGGCATTTACAACACAATAATATGTCCATAAAAGCGTCAAGTATTAAAGAGTAATGAACACAAAAAAGAAGAAGAAGAGATAAGGACAACAGACGTTTGATGGGAAGGAAGAGGTAAACCAATATTGGAGCTTCCGCCAACCACCCACGACTAAGCTTTATCTACGTGCTACAGTTGACAAAGGCTTAATGATCGCGGTAAAAAAAAACCCTCTGTTTTACGGTACCGATTTTTCTCCGTGTTGAACGATTATCTCAGAACCCTGTCATATAAATCATTAAGGCCGGAAAATCCAGCCCATCTGGGGTCGAAAGCACCGGGAAAGCTAAATCCCAGTTGCGTGCGTGCACAGTTTGGTACCAGCGAGTCGCAGATATAAGTGGAAGGTCAAAAGGTGAAAGGTTGCATTGATTTTATAGATCCGCGTCACGCGTGTATATTTGACCTTCGTCTGTAAGCTGTTCAATAAATCAGGAGTCCACTGAAAAAACGGGTACAGTCACAAACTGGACATTGTGAGGGTGTCAATTTTAAAAGCTTGTGGACTCGTAACTTCATATTTATTTGATTGTTGGCTTACTTTATAATATGTTTGTTGGATGGGGAATCTAACAACAATAATCAACCAACAGCTGAACAGAAATACAGCTATGAGTCAGCAAGTGTTCAAAATTGATACCCTCACGATTTTCAGTTAGTGACTGCCGTTTTTTGTCAGTGGACTCCTCAAATGTTATGAGCCTAGACAGCTAAATATGTTGGGAGAGAGAAGGGCAAAAACTGTTCCATTTCTTTCACAATTATTGTTTTTAGTAAGAGTTTTACGGCACTTGCTACTCAAAAAAGTCACAAAAAGTCACACAAGTCCCAAAAGATAGGTGTTTTAAGAAAGTAATAAACGCAAAAAGGAAGAGAGATAAGGACGACAGATGTTTGAAAGGAAAGAAGGAGCAAACCACACCAGATAATCCGCTAACCATCCATCTTTAACAACTACCTATTTTATGTATCTTTTCTTGCTTTACAAAAACTAATTTAGAATTCATATTTTGACGAAATATTTCTTAGGCACATGTAACTAATGCCACAGATATAAAGAAGCTGCAATACTTTCTTTTCTTTTTTTCAAAATGTTTGGCTTAGGAGTAGGAGGCCTATGGGGCTTACATCTAAACAGCTGCCCAACACTTCAAATTAACACTTACGTTATTAAAGGTATCTTATTTTGCCAATGTGCAATCGTTATTGGAAATGAAATTATTGTAACCGCAGATGATTTTCGACCCATCGATACAATGTTGGTCATTTAGAGGCGAGCTGCTTCCACTATGTCTGTCAGCCTCC
>NW_004797489.1:383282-385617 GCF_000002075.1 Aplysia californica | reverse complement strand
TCATGTGAAGAAAGATATACCCAATTGGAAACCATCTGACAGCTTCGTAATACTTCGGTGTTAGAATATATAGTATGGATGTTTTACATCCCCCCAAGATGCCGCAGTGTTTATGCCGCGTGAACTGTTACTGTCGGTTTGTGCTGTCTTTCCGACTTTGTTTTTCCCTAATTGAAAAAAACCCAACAACTTCTATGAATAAGCTAACCCTCACGCATGACGTCACTGCTACCCAAAAGTGAATGGTGAAATGGTATAGGTTTAACGCCCCTATCAACACTATTAGGTTATTTAAGAGACCCAAAAGTAAGCTTGCCGAGATTGGAGACCGACCCAAGAGCCATGTAGTTAGCCAGGTAGGTTTCGCATGGAGAGCTCAACTTAACTTTTACAAAATAGCCCAATAAACATCTGGTTTTGTCATACCGGACAATCGGTGTCTGCTGTGTTGCAGTTGGACGCTTTGCCATCGGACACAAAAGACCTGAGTTCAATTTTCTAATGGGGAGAACTTTTGTCGAGTACATTGGTTTTTCGGTCTTTCTGCAAGGCACTCAGGCTATAAAGGAAGAGACAGGCCACACAAAAGACCCTAATAAAACATAACATCACAACTGAAAGAGCTGCGGAGCTAGCCTACTATAGAAAACTGCATCTCCCCTCGACGCTTAACGGCAACCGAGGATGAAAAAGTAAAAGTAAAGTTAGTAAGTCTGCTAGGATGTTGTATCCCTCTCATTACAGCTTGGCCCTTAAATGAACTAATTTGTGTCGATGAGGTGTAAACGCCCGAATTTTGAAGAAAAAGAAGGGATGAATGACCTGCTACATAGGGTATCAAATTATGTAGACAAACAAATCAGCCAACAAACAAACCAAAAGAAACCCCAAAGAAACTAGCAGACAAACAAACAAACAAACAAACAAACAAACAAATAAATATACACCAACAGATGGTCAATTTCATACCGGCAGCCGTCATCGGAATCCTGTTCCCGTACTGGTCTCTCTTGGTCCGCTCAGAGCTGTGACCCCCATAGTTGGAGCCAGACATGGACCCGCCCGTATGAGAGCCATGGGAGTGGGAGTGCCCATGTGACGAGTGAGGGGGGTGGTCAGAATGCTGAAAACGGTTAAATATTTATTCTTTGGCTCTTGTCTTTTGACCCTCAAATTATGAATACAACAAATTAGTTAGTTGAATTAGGTTACTAAGATGAAAATTGCTGACGTTACAACAATTAGCTGATAGTTAAATATTTTGATGTAGCAATGCTGTGATGTAACAATACACTGATGAAAGAGAAACATAGTAAACTGAGGAGAAAGACGTATGTCTCTCTTTGCATTCCTCGACCATTACTGCAAACACACCACATCCTTATTTAAAGCACAATAGAATGTACCTTAAGTTTGGGTGTTCTTGACTCTTACTTTAAATTGAAGAACTTTAGAACCTTTCTTTAAGTGCTCTTGACCCTTAATTTAAATACACGCCACTCTTCCTTCAAATACTCTAAAGTCTTACTTAAAACTCCCTAGACCCTTACTTTTTAAACATTTTACATCTTTGCTTTAAGAATAGGCCCAGGACGTTGTCTCACTAACAAGGCAATCACCAATGTCCGAATCGGATGTGGGAACAGCTTTACTTTACTTTAAGAACCCTAGACCTTTTCATTAAACTCTCTAGACCCTTACTTTATTCATTGTAAATTTTTAAACATTCTAGATCCTTACTTCAAACACTCTAGGCCCTGACTCTTAGCACTTTTGACCCTTTTTAGACCCTTACTTCAAATACTTTAGACCCTTACGTCAAACACTCTACCCCTTAATTTAAACACTAGACCCTTACTTTAAACACCGTAAACCCTTACTTCAAAAACCTTAGACCCTTACTATAAATACTCTAGACCCTTACTCCGAACACCCTAACCCATACTTTAAGCATTGTACACCCATAGTTCAAACAGTCTAGACACAGGCTTTAAGCACTCCAGGACTTATTTCAAACACTCTAGACCCTTACTATTGGCATACACCTTTACTTTAAGCACTTTAGACCTTACTTCAAACACTTTGGACCCTTACTTTAAGCTGCGACAGACCCTTACTTCAACCATTTTGGACCCCTACTTTAAACCTTTAAACACTCTAGACCATTACTTCAAACATTTCGGACCCTTACTTTAAGCTGAGGCAGTGTGCCGCCCCCCGAGTCTCCGTCCCCGGCGTGTTTGCCGTGCGGGTGTCTGGAGTCCGCGCCGTGCAGGTGGGGGAAGGTGGTGGTGGGCGCTACTGCTGCGACCAGCTTGTTCTGGGGACGGGGGGG
>NW_004797489.1:380256-382249 GCF_000002075.1 Aplysia californica | reverse complement strand
GGCTGCAGAAAGAGTCAGGAGCCCAGAGGAGGGGGCAAAGGAGGTGAGGGGGTGGGGGCAGAGAGTGGAAATGAAAGCAGACAACAGAACATTGCCAGAGAGCAGGAAAGGGGGTGAAAGGAGACAATTTTAGATAAGAAAATTGTTCGGTCGCTACCCGGATTCGAACCCGAGACCTTTGAATGAGAGGCCAACACCTTAACCTCTAGGCCACGAGAGCCCCCTTCATCATCAGTGTCGCAGCAACAACAACAAAATCTAAATAACTAACATAAGAAATCAAAAACACTCAACAAGAGGAATCCTCTTCTTTTCTTTCACTCTGTTCTCAATGCCTATCCCTCACACTTTTCCCAACGAACCTTTTTTGGTGGGCGGGTGGTGGGAGCTCTGGTGTGGTTTGTTCCTTCTTTCCTATCAAACATTTTACCCTTCTGATATATCCCTATTTGTTGTGTTTGTTACTCTCTGGTAACGCCTCCAACCTTCGGCATGTATTTGCTCTAACTGTGTTGCAAGTGCTGTAAAACTTTCAACAAAAAAGAAACTCTTATTTTGTCGATGTTCTTCTCTTTCCTCAAACATTAAAGGAGTCCTCTTTTTTTCTTTCCCTCTGTTCTTTATGCCTGTCCGTCTTACTTTCCCCCATAAGCTCTTATTGTAAGGATGTTTTATCTCTTTCCTCAAAAACCAAAAGCAATCCTCTCCTTTTCTTCCCCACTGTTCTTTGTCTCTGTTCTTTGTGCCCGTCTGTCATACTCATGCCTCCTCTCCCCCAATAAACTCCCATTGTGTGATATGTTTTCATTTCAACTCAAACTTTAAAAAAGCAGTCCTCACCTCCGCGTTGTAGTACGTGTGTTTGCCTTTGGTGGCCGCCCCTGAAACCTGGGATTTTCCCGCGCCGTTGACCACTACTCCCTGGGAGTTTCCTGTGACGTAGCGAGATGACTCACCGCCCGCCCGTCTGTGTTGTGACGTGGCATTGTGGGGGCTCTGAAAACAAGGGAGGAAAATATAGAGGAGTCAAATCAGTTTTCGTTTTTAGTAAGAGTTTTACGGCATTTGCAACACAATGAGGTCATATAAGTACCCAAAAATAGATGTGATACAAGCGAGTAACAAACACAAAAAAGAAGGAAGAGAGATAAGGGCGGCAGATGTTTGATAAGAAAGAAGGAGCAAACCACACCAGAGCACCCGCAAATCACCCACAGAGTAAAATCTATGTTAAAGTATGCATTTTTCGCTCTTGTCGACATTATTCGTCACCCTCGACAGTATGTAGATTATTTGGTCGCTTTTAATGACAAGCGGGCTTACCCAGATTTCGGGGGTTTCCAGAAATCTTGACCTTCACCAAAAAATGTCATTGCCGTACCTATAGGAGAAGTTTGGTTTCATTGGTGTGTATATTTGTTAGATTATAAAGAAAACTCTACTCGTCTTTTAAGGAAACTGAACTAGGGGGAAAAAACTTTAACTTCGATGTTTTCGAAACAGCAATTTTCGGGATAGCCCCCTTTTGCTTAAAAGCGACTTTTTCGCACTCTTTCTCAGCGTCAGCCCAAGCTGAGAGAAAAAAAAATAGATTACACTTTTATTTGTCCCAAAAGGGCACTTTTGTTTACAATGGCAAACATACATATAGATACATACATATAATAATCATAAATACGTACACAGATAAAAATTCATGTATAAATACATACATATATACACAATATTACACCAGTACAGAACAATTTACAACCATGTCGTTGCCGGTTGCCTCTGTGCTGCGCCCTGTATTTTGAGCTAGGGTTGTCGTGTCTTGCTCAAAGACACACTCCAGTGACCACCATTCTTTTACTCTATGTGTACTTGTATGTGAGTGAGTGAGCACGAGTTTTTATGTTCAGATATATACCTCCAGGCTTTCCCTTTCTTTATTTCTCTCTGTCTCTCTGTCTCTCTCTCTCTCTCTCTATCTCTCTCTCCTCTCTCTCTCTCT
>NW_004797489.1:378666-379852 GCF_000002075.1 Aplysia californica | reverse complement strand
GAGAGAGAGAGAGAGAGAGAGAGAGAGAGAGAGAGAGAGAGAAATTGAGAAATAGAGAAATAGAGAAATAGAGAAAAATAGAGTAAGAGGGGAAACAGGTACATACAGAATCAATACGATATACCACAATCTTAGTCATGAACGCAAACATAATTAATGTTTGATCGAGTAACAACACGGGCCTACTCTATCAGAAAAAACATCCCCCGAACCTCCATGGTTTTATACATATCAGAAACACTAAAGTTTGAGAACGTATTCATCTTTAATGACCCGGGAACTGAGAGGTGTTTGAAGAAGGGAAAATAAAAACTGAATGAAAAAAGTAAAAGAAAGAATGAATGAATGAAAGATAGAAAGACAAAGAAAGAAAAAAAAGTGTTTAAAGTAGAAAGAAAGAAACTAATTTGTTTGAAGTAAATATAATTATTTTTAAGTAAGTAAGAAAGAAAAATAAATGAAAAAAGAAAAAGAAAGAATGAATGCTTAAAGTAAGGAAAAAGGAAGAAAAAAAAGAAAGAAAGAAAGAGAGAGAGAGAGAGAGAGAGAGAGAGAGAGAGAGAGAGAGAGAGAGAGAGAAAGAGAGATTTGCTCGCAGAAAGAAGGACAGATAGGAAAGAGCGGAATGTGTTTGGGGTAGGTAGATAAAGGAGAACTTTAATTAAAAAGAAATAAGAATTAATGAATGAAATAGAACCACTGAAATTATAACAAACGAAAAAGATGAAAGAAAAAACCCCCACGAAGAATGAACAAACTAGCCAAAGACAAGAAAGCAAGAAAGAAAGTAAGAAAACGCAAGAAAGAAAGCAAGAAAGAATGCGAGAAAAAGCAAGAAAGCAGGACAGAAAGAAAGAATGAAAGAAAGAAAGAAAGAAAGAAAGAAAGAAAGAAAGAAAGAAAGAAAGAAAGAAAGAAAGAAAGAAAGAAAAAAAAAAGAAAGAAAGAGAGTTAGTGTTAAGGAGGATCACGTGAATTTTTCGATCTGCGAATTTTAGCCTTCTACTGGGTATAATTGGAATAACATTTGCGGTTGCAGCAGCAGCAGTAGTAGTAGTAGTAGTAGTAGTAGTAGTAGTAGTAGTAGTAGTAGTAGTAGTAGTAGCAGTAGCAGTAGCAGTAGCAGTAGCAGTAGCAGAGTAGCAGTAGCAGTAGTAGTAGCAGTAGTAGTAGCAGTAGTAGTAGC
>NW_004797489.1:375430-377826 GCF_000002075.1 Aplysia californica | reverse complement strand
GACAAGAAGAAGAAGAAGAAGAAGAAGAAGAAGAAGAAGAAGAAGAAGAAGAAGAAGAAGAAGAAGAAGAAGAAGAAGAAGAAGAAGAAGACTGACATCCTCATAGCGAATAACCACTGTCTACAGCATGCTCTATGGGCTTTAAAGTAAATTTATATATTATGGTAACATTTATCTACATAATGAGAAAACCCTAGAACACTCAGAAACAACCTCAGTTTTTCGGAAAGCATACAACGCAAGCGGCAGACTGAGTGGCCCGCCAACAACTTACAAAGTTAAATAATCTTGCGCTATGTACACCCAAGTACCTATTCCCGCTGGGTGAAGCAAAGATCGTTCCTAACAAGATAGTTCTCTCCTCTCTTTGAGTCAATTAAAAAAGTGTCCCCAAAATCCGCTGGTGCCCTCTTCGAAAAAAGCGCGGACTGTGCGAACAGAGTTACCCTGCTTGTGTGAAAAACAATAAAAGCGAAACTAACGAACTATTCCAATTATTCTTCTGAAGAAACGAAAGAGAGCTTCAAAACAAAGACTGCAGCGCCATCTAAACCAATGCACGGACTTCCCCGGACATTTTTTGGCGGAGTGAACTATCTTGTTATGAATGATCTTTGGGTGAAGTGAGGATGATTCCCTCAAGTACGCCTTGCTGAGCCTCAGACCCTGAATCGTGGGTGGATGGCGGGTGTTCTGGTGTGGTTTGCTTTTTCTGTTTTATCAAACATATATCGTCTTTATCACCCCTCCTTCTTTTTGTGTTTGTTACTCTCTTGTAACACCTCTAATCTCCGTTACTTCTATGACCCCATTGTGTTGTAAGTGCCGTAAAACTCTTACTAAAACTAAGACCCCTGAAACTGCTACACCAGGATTACAAATCCTAACTACCAGACGACCAGACGACCGATCCCACAACAGAGCAGTGGGCGGGTATACTATTACAACATCATTCTCGCTGTCTCATCGCTCACTCAATCTCCTTATTTCTCCAAACCCCTGATCTTAAGGTAGGAAAGATTGAGCTCAAAGTATTCTCGGATAAGGACGAGCGATATTGAAGGTTCCTGGTTCCGTGCGCGCGTTGCGCACGTTATATATCCCTTGGTGGTTGAAAATTGTTGAAAATTAGGTCATCAGGCTTCCACCAGGGCAAAATTCAAACCATGTTATAGTCGTTACCTTAAAGAATATCCTTTTTTTAAAATGTGTTTGTTTGCTTGCTTCCGTAAAGAGAAACAAATCGACATAATAATGGTCATTTAGTGCTGGGAAAACAGTAAGATAGAAAGACAAAAACAGAGAGAAAGAAACGTAGTAAAACCTTCTAGGGGCGCCCTCCAACCACCCATAAAATATCCCTGCCACATCTATAAACAGAAAGACAAGGCCTTAATGTGTCACTTCTTTGGAGCATATCCAGAAAGTCAAAATCTGAAGGCTGAATGGAGCGAAGTAATACTTTGGCAATGTACTTCTTACCAGGCAAAGTTATATCATGCGTGACGCTGTAATCGTCTTTGATATCGATGTACAGCCGAGGAAGATATTAGATTATACACTGGCTATTTTTGAAACTCGTGCGTGCCTCGGTCGCTCTATCGGGTCTGTTTTCTCATAAAACTATCTGAGTTCCAAACTGGCAAACCACGTCTTTGGGTCATCAGTTGCGTGACAACCTGGCACAGCAGACACACTGCGGGTTGTCGATTTTGATTGGTCGTGTTGAATAATGCATGGTGGAAGAGTATCTGCACTCTTTGAATTATTGAGACATTTATCTTGCGGTAATTCCCACTGGAGTTTTTGCGGGTGGCATCCCCCAGTCTTTCAATGGAGGCAGCTATTATAGTTTGATGAGGGGATATTGGTTTACCTCTTTGATGTCACCTTACTTGAAAGTCAAGAAGAAAATGTGTCAGCTAGATAAGCATAGACTTAAGCTTCTTTTCTTGGGGTTGGTTTTTTTATGCTGTTCTTTGTGGGTGCCTTAAAAAAATAATCGGGATCTTTCCGTGACCTACATGATTTGTTAATGTTACTGTCAGCGGTTTTTTTCAAGATGGTAAAATGTTATGGGTTTAATGCCTCTACCAACACTATTAGGTTATTTAAGAGACGGGACCTCCGAGTTTAAGTTCACATCCGAAAGGACCGAGCCAAATAGGAAATTCGTGTACAGTGCCTTTTCCAAGGACACAACGTCGGACCGAGCTGAGGCTCGAAACCCCGGACCCACAACCTTACGATTACCAGCCCAGTAGCCCAACCACTAAGCTACAGACGCCACTTTGACGGTTTTAGCATTACTAGATAATAGTATCAATGTTACACGCACAAACACATAGACAGTTATATAGGTCTATACATATTTTTTAATATAATATATATATAAC
>NW_004797489.1:370899-374902 GCF_000002075.1 Aplysia californica | reverse complement strand
AGAGAGAGAGAGAGAGAGAGAAGGAGGGAGGGAGGGAGGGAGGGAGGGAGAGACATATAAACACACGTACGGACAGACATTTTGTTTGGTCATCATAAACATAGTTTAAATCATCAAGAAGGCAGGCTTCTACACCGCGTATCGGAGCCGACCAGGTCTGAGAGGGATACAGCATCCTAACAGGAAGACCGATATACCGCATAAAAACCTCTCGACACGAGAATCGAACTTGGGTACTCTAAGTGCCTTGAGGAACCGCCTAACCATACACTGTAGACACAGTGGGGAAGTCTGATTTATCGGTCATGTGGGTGATTGTTGGGTACTCTGGTGTGGTTTGTTCCTTATTTCCTATCAAATATCTTTCGTCCTTATCGTTGTCACTCCTTCAAACTTATGTTTGTTAGTACATGTATTTTCTACTTGTAACACCTCTAATCTTTGGCATCTTTTGACCTAATTGTGCCGTAAAACTCTTACAAAAACTAACCTCTACACTACAAACGCCAGTGGAAGTAAGATTTCATGATCGTGTGTGAATATTTCGCTGACAAAGCACAAGGGACACGACGGTAGTGGGTTTTTTTTCGTCAGCCAAGTTTTTTGTTGGGTTTTTTTTTGGTGGAGGGGGTGTTTTTGTGTGGGTTTTTTGCATGTGTATCTGTATCTAACCACATTGTCAATTATTGAGGCAGAGACACTGAGAGACTATCG
The DNA here is from genome assembly GCF_000002075.1 of Aplysia californica. Classification (NCBI taxonomy): domain Eukaryota; kingdom Metazoa; phylum Mollusca; class Gastropoda; order Aplysiida; family Aplysiidae; genus Aplysia; species Aplysia californica. Next base: position 374,188 of record NW_004797489.1, on the reverse strand, counting down.
CCGTAACCTTGAGGAGCACAGAGAGGTCAAGGCTGTTTCACGGTATTGGAATGTTGTGAGAGTATCGACCCAACACCCTTGAAACAAAAAAGGAATGAAGAAAGAAAAACAAAAGAATTAAAGAAAGAAAAAATGAAAGGATAAAAAAGAAAGACGGCAGAAAGAAAACAAAAGAATTTGAAAGATGAAGAAAGAATCTAAGGAAAGAAAGAACAACAATGAATTAAAGAAAGAAAGACAAAAAGAAAGAAAAAGAGAAAGAAAGACAAAAAGAAAGAAAAAGAGAAAGAAAGAAAGAAAGAAAGGAAAGAAGAAAGGAAGGAAGAAAGAAAGAAAGGAAGAAAGAAAGAAAGAAAGAAAAGAAAGAAAGAAAGAAAGAAAGAAAGAAAGAGCAAGTGGTCGATTGAACGTGAAACTTGCGGCAATACACGACAAAATGGCTCACCGTCTAAAAATAAACCTCCTCAATAATTGTTCAAACGCGATGTTATAGATTTAAGTGAAAAGATTAATTTCGAAACAAAATATTTTATCGATTTTTTTTCGGGATTTTTTTTTTGTGTGCACATGACGTCACGGTGACCCAAATTTGGCCCACTAAATACGACCTTCGGCCTGCATCTGTTGTAAGATGGTAGTGCTCTTCGCCGGACGTGGGTTTGATTATCGTGAGGAGAATTTTTCTTTTTTTTTTTTCATTTTTCCTTTTTTTTTTGGGGGGGGGGTGGAGGGGAGTCTAATATCTTTGGCTGTTTGTTATAGAAATGTTGAATCTATTCGGCCCGGGTAGCTTTGGTAGAAAGGGCGGAAACACCCCGGCGGCTATATTTTGATAGTCTACATCGTGTTGACAGGCGGCATAAAACATTTAAATCCAATTAGCTAATCAATCAGTCTGTCTATTGATTTCACGTTAATTCAATTTCGCCTCTAAAAGGAATCAAACTCGGTCATTTGTGTGCAGGTAAACGATGACTCCTCAAAGTTCACGACGGATATAGGGCACAGGCGGCTTAACAGACAGAAAAAAAAATAAGTTTGTGGGTGGTTGGTGAGTGCTGAAGAAATATGTTAAGCTCCTTCTTTCCTACGAAACAGAATCGTCCCTATCTTTCCTCCTTTTTGAATAATTAAAAAAAAAAAATTTTTCGCCTTATTAGTAACACATCTAATCTCTGCAATTTATAATACAATTAAGACGGATTTATGCCACAGGTGCCGTACAACTTTTACTGACACAGATATTAAAAATTCTATACTTACTTTCTTTTTTCTCCTCTTTGCTCTCCCGTTGGCTACAATGGGAAATTTTAATTTCTTTTTATCTCGTTTCCCATTCCGAAACTCTGTTTCCACTTCCGCCTCGTCTTCCTCTTCAGCTGTGCCAGGCACTACTTCCGGATGCGCAGTGGCAACCACTTCCGCCTGCGCAGACATGACGTGGTCCCCCTCCGTAAGGAACAATTTGAGCTGCTGCAGGAAACTGTCACGCATGGCTGGCGCTGCTGGGGGTGAGCGCACACGGCCTTGGTGGCTCACGGTAGCCGCTTTTGTTTGTTGCTATTTTGTATATATATGTTTTGTAATAATCGCCTGTTTTGGTTGTCCAATCTTAAACAGGGTGCCCACCGACTACGTCACATTTCAAACCGAAAATGTCATTGTATGAAAAGTTGTTCCATCGGATCACAATTTCAATAACAAATCAAATTGCCTGCCTGTAGACTGTTGATTTGGGTTTTTTTTTTAGTTTTAACATTTGCCCCGTGTATGGGCCGACAGCTGTGAAGTGTAAAGATACTATACATATAAGAAATACTTTAACCGTTAAGTTTTTGCCCCACGTATGCACTGGCCTTTATACAGATCTAAAACAGCACCTGTCACCCTTTTATAGCCGACACCCTCCCTTGCTACTGCTACCTTTAAGAGGGAAAATAGAATAACAAATAGAAGAAGGAGAAGAAAATAAACGAGAAGAAGCCATACTTCTTCGTACCACCTACGTTCATGCATTTCAAAACAGGACATTGAATAATAAGTGTGGGTGATCCCCACCGCACACCAGAATTAATCAATCACCCACTGGTGGATGCCCAGGTTGGCAAACAATTATCTAAAAGGTTAGCCAAAACAATAGCACCTCGCTACCTCAGAATTACAACGTTCTATCTGACATTTTTGTGGCCGTTTCGAGTTACTAACAAATAGTCTATCTGCGCTATTCAAATTGTAAGATTATTCGGAGTCACTATCAAGATATTCAAAGAGTTACTTTCCTAAAAGCTCGACATGATGTGAAACTCAAGATCGTTGACATCAAATGTATCAAAACTAGGTACTAAGTAGGAAAAACTTTGTAATCATCAGACAACGACATCAAAGATCGTACATAACAAGATAGTTCCTCGGCCAAAAATGTGTCCGCGGAAGTCCGCGCATTGGTACAGATATCGCTACAGTCTTTGTTTTGAACTCCATTAAATTGGGGAAAAAAAGAATAATAATCCGCAGACAGGAAAAAGAGGCTAAAACAGTACCTGGACATGGATGGTACCTCTATAAATAAATCATTGATGGTCAAGGTCAAGGTTTTGAAGCTCTCTTTCGTTTCTCCAGAAGAAAAAATAGAAATAAACCCCCTTGCGCATTTTGCATCAGCTGTTCCGGTTCGCTCAGTGCGGAGTTTTGGGGGTTTTGTAAATTTTAATGACCTCTCGCCTCTCGTTTTAAAGCCAAATTAAACGAAGAAAACAGTTCTCCTGAAGAGGATTTTTCGACAGCGTAACCTTTTTTAAAAGGCGTTATTCCGAAATGTAGGTTATCATTTATTTTAAAAACTTGTTAGTTTGACTTTGATTTTTTTTCACACAACAAGTAGGGTAACTCTTCGCAAAGCGGGCGCTTTTTTAAAAGGGGCTTTTAAATTTTTAATTGGTTCAAAGAGAGGAGTGAACCATCGTGTTATACAGAATCTTTGCTTTTCTAAAAGCTCGACATGATGTGAAACTCAAAATGTTGGACGTCAAATGTCTCGAAACTAGGTACTGAGCAGAAAAACTTAGTAATCATCAGACAGAGACATGTTGACCTCGGATATAACATAAAGAAATCAGATTCCGTTTAGAGTCGTGAGTGAACAACCATGATTCTGCTGAAACATTTGCTGCTTCAAGTCTGGCACTTCTTGCATGATGATAATTATTAGAAATGATTGTATTATTAATTATCATAATTAGTAAAGAAACGTGCGGGAAACACTTCGGCTGCACTCACTGACATCATTATC
>NW_004797489.1:367232-368427 GCF_000002075.1 Aplysia californica | reverse complement strand
CTTTCTCCCTCTCCCTCTCCCTCTCTCTCTCTCTCTCTCTCTCTCTCTTTCTTTTTTTTCTCTCCACCCCTCCCCCCGTAGCCCTCCCCACTCATATGGCAGTAGGGCCACAGCAATAAAAATATATCATTAATTCTACATCCCAATTACCTAGCGCCAAATGGCAGCCAACCGCGCCTAGAGAATAGGTCTCGCCGCTTAGACCAGACGGCGAACGATTCCCGAAACAAAAGAACCAATAATGTGCGAACTTCAGATACCACCAAACCAGAACCAAAGCTCAATCTCAGAGCTGCTGAACCATTCAGGCAATTCACTAGCTAACATCTTTATCTCCGACCAACGCGAACTTGGCGGCCATAGTTACAATGGCCAGGTATTCAGCGAGAATGTAGGCCTTCTCATAAAGCTTGAACGATGACAGTCACGAGTCAGTACACTAGTAGAAAGGGCCTTTCAGCAATGAAGATTAATTTCTCATGTTTGCCTTTAGGACACTAAGAAGTGACTCTGTTATAAAGATTAACAATACAAGTACCTACAAAAAATAGACCAGTATTCGAGTTCCGATTCCTTTGAAATGTTGCTGTTTTTCTTTGAGGAGGGTTGACGTGTAAAGTGGGTTTTGTTGTTGTTGCTGTTGTTTTTGTTGCTGTTACTGCTGCTGCTGTTGCTGTTGCTGCTACTGTTGTTGTTGTTGCTGCTGCTGTTGTTGTTGTTGTTGTTGTTGTTGTCGTTGTTGTGGTTGTTGTTCTTGTTGTTGTTAATGTCGCTGCTGCTATTGTTGTTGTAAATGTCGCTGCTGCTGTTGCTGTTGTTGTTGTTGTTGAAGATGATGATGACGATGATGATGATGATGATGATGCTATGTTCTTGTTTGACAAGTTACGCCTGGCTGGATTTGTGACCTTGAAAACCAAACTCGTTTGATTTTGAGGTCACCGTCGAATTGAGTTGGATTCGGACGCCGTGTGCCAAGATGGCAGCTTCTTTCCCATCCAGGAAAGAAAATCTAACTGGCCACGACTTAAACCGATAATTATAACTATTTTAAATACAGGTATTCCAAAGTAGGTGTCTTTACGCCCCCCCCCCCCCCCCACACACACACACACACACACACGTGACGCCATTTACATCCACTTGATAAAAAATGTCACGAAGCGGTGAAATTAGGCGCTCGTCAATATTTGGG
>NW_004797489.1:362494-367132 GCF_000002075.1 Aplysia californica | reverse complement strand
CACACACACACACACACACACACGTGACGCCATTTACATCCACTTGATAAAAAATGTCACGAAGCGGTGAAATTAGGCGCTCGTCAATATTTGGGCATGTGGAGTTATTGGTAAGCCTACAATCTGAAAGCGTATTCGTTTGTTTTGCTTTCAATGAAAAAAGTACAAATCTATCTTGAATAAAAGTCAGAATATCTGCGATTGAAAGAGGTGAAGTAGCTTAATTTTAGTTGTGAAAAATGGCCGTCAAGGTTTGGTAACTCCAATAGCTAAAGAGTTCTTGAAAACTGGAAAATGACATATTTTGTGCATTTACTCAACGTTTTGTTTTAGTAAAACTCACATGGAAGTATGTTTTTGTATGGACATAAAAGGAGTTGAGCCCAAAAACAAACACTTGATATAAAAAAGGCCTAACAGGTGGACAGATGCCTGTTTCTCCGATTTCGTTAGTTTGACGAGAACCTGCTTTCCCCACAACGCCTCACATGATTGAGTCACGGTGCAGTCGAATCAGGCGTTCGTCAATTTTTTGTGCATATTGAGTATAAATTGGGATCATCATAAAGCGTTTCATTTATCTTGGTTTTCATTTTTAAAAATAAATATCCCTCTATCTTGAGAAAAAGTGAAGACATTCATTTGTGATTGAAAGAGGTAAATTCACTTGGTTTCAGCGATAAAAATAGCGAGAAACTGGCCACCAAAGTTTGGTAACTTCGATTGCTAAAGAGTCCTTGAAAACTGAAAAATTACATATTTTGAGCTTTTAATCAACGTTTTTCAGTACAATTCACATGGAAATGTGTTTTTATTTGGACATAAAAGGGTTGAGCAAAAAAAACAAAAATTCAGTAAAAATAGCTTAACTGGTGGAAAAGTGCCTGTTTCTCCGATTTCGTTATTATGACGAGCACCTGATTTCAACACAATGCCTCACATAATTATCATGATCGTGTGCACTATGTATTACCATAAGCCACGGTAGGAAAAAAAAGACAACCCCCTCCCCCTCCCCCAAACCACCTGATCTGAGCTGTGGGTTCTGCGTTACACGTACGTAGGTAAAAGTACAATGTAACTTCATGTTTTTATCCACAATTATTTTTCGAATAAATTGAAAGTCGACTTCGGAAATGACGTCTCGTAGACCCGAACATGACCCCTCAGTGGGTGGAGACGTCCAATATGCGTACTATATGGTGCCCCAGCTGCAGACCTTTTTTAAATCTGTACAAAACACCCTCTTGGATTTTTTATTGGTATATCTATTCAGGAATTCTCTACAACACAGCTGACAGGTGTTTAAAAAAATAAAGATCTGTTAAGACAAATTGATTCAAGGCATTGTACAAAAGTTGGAGAGTCTACGTGCGATAGTTGAGGGCTGACACTCGGATTGTTATTGAATGCCCCGCTTAGAAATGACAAGTAGGTGGGGCGGAACGAAATTAACACCTGTATTAGCTTCTCAATAAAGACTTTAATAAAGCTGGCAAATGTGGGCGATGACTAAAAAAATGTTGAGAAGCCATTCAATTAATGGAATCGACAATGTCCCCACGTTAGTAATGATTTGTTTAGTTTCAGTTTTAGTCAGTGTTTTACGGCACTTACAACACAATTAGATCATTCGAGTGTCGAAGATAAGAGGTGTCACACGAGAGTGACAAACACAAAACAACAATAAAAATAATGAAAGAGAGATAAAGGCGATAGATATTTGATTAAAAAAGGAGTAAAGGAGTAAAGGAGTAAACCACACCTGAGCACCCGCTAACCACCCACAAATAATAGTTCCAGGAGTATTCTGTATGACAACTGCTCTAACAACTCTAAGCAATCCCGTCTGTATGAAAAAGAAAAGAACGGAATCCCATTCCTAGTTGCTTTATCTTTTACACATGAAACCGAATATTTAGGACGACGTTTATCTTTTTGTCTGCGAGAAGAAATTTTTAATAATATTCCGATTTGACTAGGTTGTTTGTGTTATTTGCTGGGGGGTTTTTCTTAATTGTTTTCTTTTATTTTTGGTTTGTTAAAGATTGTATTTTATTTTAACATCCGTTTCATGTCTTAAAAGAAACACATTGAAACTAAACACTCCCAGTTGGCCCTTTCAGAAAAAAGAACAATGAGAAATTCTTTTCACACGTATCAATCTATAGTTTTTATAACAAACTGTGGAGAACAATTAATGTATCTTGTTTTTATCTACCGTAGATAGGCGAAGATAAAAGTTACTTCGTTTTAGCTTTTGTTGTTTGTTGTTTTTTTTTATTAAGGAAGAAAAAATCAGAAACGCGTTACCACCACACACTTCACATAATTACTCTTCAGAATGTCCCGCCAAAAAGCAAACGGATAATAAACATATTTAATCATGTCACACATCCGCCTCCAATGGCCACAACGGTATATGTATGGAATCAATAGGGCACACACTTTGACATTACGTCTTTCTCGGTCAGAACTGACGGACTCCTATCCAAGGCACGACGTAATGGAAAACTCCCACACAGTTTGGTAGCAACTTTTGTCGTGGTGTGGCCAGTCTGCAATAAGATATTACTCCGCCGTTGTGTTTGTTTCGCTTCTGTCTCAATCACCGCCATCTTTTATGGTTGGTGTCTCTTGGGGCTTTATGAAGAGAGTCACGGTTACTGAGTACACGTATGGTGTATCGTTTAGGTCACATTCCATAAAATGATAAATTATCAGTACATGTAATTAATATTGGTACGATATAGTGTAACAGTATACATTTTTCTCTCGACTACAGGTTTTAGCAGTCACTTAACGACAAAAGATGCGTCTACAAAAGAAAATTGATTAAAAATGTTACATTGAGTTCAAAATTTCACGAATGACTCAGAAAAACAAAAGGTAACGATAATTTAAAGAATGATTATGGCCTTCTTTCACGCTTTACACAAATCAGAAACACGAATATGCACATTTTGTAGTATACACATTGTGCCTAGATTTTTAAAAATCTATGATAAATAAGCAATTCAGTAAAATCAGTTAGGATGTTTAAGGCTTGCTTCCTCTTAAGAGTGTCCAAAATCAGCACGTCTCCAACCGTTGTCGAAGGTGCAGAATGAGCGTTCTTATTGAGTGAAATGATGTAACAAATTGAACAGGCACTGCCGGGGTGGGGGCGGGGGAGGGGGGGGGCTCTTGTGGTTAGGGTGTTCGCCTCAACGGTCCCGGGTTCGAATAGTCTTCTCTAAAATTGTCTCCTTTTATCTTCTTTCCTGTTCTCTAGTAATGTTCGGTCTGCTTTTGTCTCGACTTTCTGCCCCAACCTCCACACCCCTTTGCCCCCTCCTCTGGACTCCTGACTCTTTCTGCAGCCTTTCTACTGCTACTCCTTGGCTCTTTCTTACTGCTGCCTTTCAGCCACACGCCTGATCGTCTGGTAGGAAAGATCTTCACCTAGCCTTCTCGGACAAGGGCGAAAAATCTCGGAGGTCCCGTGTGCAAGTTGCGCACGTTAAAGATCCCTTGGTGGTCTAAAATCGATAAGAGTAGGCTTCGGCCGCCACCCAGGCAAAATTCAAAACTTTTTGACAGATTGAAAATGTTTTGTGTGTCCCGCGCGCTCATATGACCGTCTGCAGTTGCGAGCGCTGTCCATAAAACATTACCAAAAGAAAAAAGAAAAGCACTGTCGATCAAAAGCTGTAAAGTGAAACACTTGTGATATATTCTCAGGAAAAAAATGCATACACTGTTACAAATAAGAACAATATTTGCAATTGTAGATAGGAAAACAGCGTCACAAAGTCCAAGAGCGCGAGGTCTCGTGGCCTAGAGGTACGGTGTTTGCCTCTCATTCAATAGGTCCTGGGTTCGAAACCTGACAGCGACGGAAAGTCTTTTTCTTTAAAATGTTCTCTTTTTAACTCCTTCCCTGCTCTCTAATCATGTTTTGTCGTCTCCATTTTCTGACCCTCCTGCCCTTCCCCCCCCCCTCACTTTTTCCTCTAGGCTCCTGACTCTCTCTACTGCTACTCTTGGCTCCTTAACTACTGTCGTTCAGCCACACCGTTGATCTTAGGATATGTAAGATTGAACACTTAGTCATCTCGGATAAGGGTGAAAAATTCTCGGAGGTCCCATGTGCAAGTTAAGCACGTTAACCCTAGGTGGTTCTAAAATCGATAAGCGTAGGCTTCGGCAACCACCCAGGCAAATTCAAAGTTAATTCTTACCAAACTGAAAATGCTTAACGTCTCCATAGTGCTCATATGACCTTAAATGCATTTGCAAGCGCCGTAATTTATAAACCAAATCAAAATCCGAAAGCGAATCCAGATCGGACAAAAAAAGATAATAAATAACCAAATGTGGTTCCATACTTAACATTGCGTGCACATTCTGCAGCGATCAATGAGGGACATCACATAAGGAGTATAGAGTAACAATGGCCCAACGGGCGGTCATATCTTGTTGGCCGGGGTCCGCCCCGCCATTGTCTCATTGAAACAATAATTACACTCAAGGGGGAACGAGGAGGCAGACGAAAAAAAGTAAAAAAAGAAGCCCAAAAAAAATCTAGTCGGCACTCCTAACACGTTAAACCCTCTTAGCTCTTGGAAGGAGCATGCAACTCAACCAAAAAGACCC
>NW_004797489.1:358995-361233 GCF_000002075.1 Aplysia californica | reverse complement strand
GGGGCAGGTGAGCTTCCAGTTTTCATCGAAAGTCTCGGTCTTCGTGGTGGGACATAGTACCCCTCTTAGCTCGGGTTGGCCATGACAATCAATGTCAGAGCCTGCCTTTTAGATGGGCTAAATAGTGTCAACGGAGGCGTAAAAAACACCAACATTAAAGACCCCCCCCCTAACAACTTAATCTATCTAGGTAAAAGCTACTGAGTATCCCACAATCCAGTGTCGTAAATATAACATGACCAAGTACGGGCATCGATGGCGAGCTTAGCACGAACTGACAGACTCAATTGGAGAACAGCAATAATAATAATAGTAATAATAATAATAGATAGATAGATAACCTCCTTGGAAGCATACAGTGCAAGCAGCCATTTATAGACGCTGAAATAATAACATACTGACACGATATTTCACAGAGGGCAAGCAAAGCAGGCTAATATTATGAGGATAAAAGAATTATGAATGCTTAAGTTAGGAGAGAAGCCCGCAAGCTGCGCACACCGACAAGTGGAAATGAAGCTTTTAAATGCTCAAAATGAGGCAAACTTTTCTCCGTCAGAAATGGTGTCATTGGCGATAGCAGCAGAGGTCACACGCCATCTTAAGCCTTATTTCGTCTATTTCACAGTAGAAATATTCTCCTCTGCAGATGCATTGGTCATTGTCAGGCACTGACGGACACAACACAATCAAAACTGCCTAAACCACCATCCATTGTCGAGGAGAGATGTGGTCGGATTAGACAGATGACTGTTTTATTTATTTATTTATTTATTTATTTTAAAATAATTTGTTATTGTTATGTTTTTAAAAAATTTATTTTCTTTATTAATTAATTAATGTATTTGTTTATTTATTTGTTGCTTTTTAAATATTTGTAAAAAAATTAAATTTATTCATTTTTATTTATTTATTCATTCATTCATTCATTTTTTACGTCGTTCGCAACTGCATCATAACGTAATATGAGCGCGCGGGACACATTAAACATGTTCAGTTGGTAGGAAATTTTGAATTTTGCCCGGGTGGTGGCCGAAGCCTACACTTAATCGATTTCGGACCTCCAAGGGATCTTTAACGTGAACAACTTGCACAGGGGACCTCTCAGATTTTTCACTCTTACCCGAGATCAGAAGGCTAGGTGTTGGAGCTTACCTATCATAACAAACGAACAAACAAACAAACAAACAAGCAAACAAACAAGTAAACAAACAAACAAACAAAACAAATAAACAAACAAACAAACAAACAAACAAGAACAAGTAGAACGATAGTTTTTGGTTGCGTGTAACCTTCAGGCCACGGCTGGCTGACCGCGGGACGTGCGTGTCTGTGTTTGGAGAAGGGCAGGCTGTGAGTGCGTGACTCCGCCAAGTGGAACCCTCCGAGATCTCTGTCAAACCGACACACAACTCCCCTCAAGATCTTTTTTGTTTTTTGTTTTTAAATTATTTTTTTTCCTTCTTTCCCTCTCCACAGACGTGGAATTAGGACAGAGAAAAATATCCTTTTTGTTTATTTATTTATTTATTTTTTACGCCATCATCGTTTGAATTTAGATTATTTAGGGGAGGGCTTCGACCTGCCTGTCAGGGATGACCCGAACTGTGAGTGATACATCGTGCAACGCCCAAACAGAAAAAGAGGAGAGTTACTCAATACAAAATTGTCCACACACAGGAATCGAACTCAGGGCTTGTGTGAAAGCCAGTCTCCGGAAAGCATGACGCATGAAGGTCTCTTCGAAACTGACCCAATGAAAGTTCTATTTTATTTTTCTTTATTCTTTTTCCTTCCCCAATCTGAAGATGTGAAATTAGCACAGGGAAAAAGATCATCTTTTTAATGTAGGAGATATCCATGTTCCGCTTCCATCGATCTAATTTAAATTCGGGTAAGAAGCAAAATCTTTCGCTGACTATGACTGATTACCTATTCACGTCTGGATACAGTGAGAAAAGTTCCTCTATAAAGTACCATTCTTAAGAACGTAACGTCAGGCCGAGCTGAGCATTAAACTCCGAACCTGCAACCTCGGGAATGCGAGTCTGGTAGCTTGACCCTACCCGTACGCCCTGGGGTCATTTTGTACCCCACACAGTGGCTGTTCGTGGTTCATAGAACTGACCGGCCGTCATTCACATCGACTCTTTCTCACTCTCCCCACCCCCTTCCTTCACAACACACACACACACACACACACAATAGTACCCCTCTTAGCTCGGGTTGGCCATGACA
>NW_004797489.1:349041-358030 GCF_000002075.1 Aplysia californica | reverse complement strand
ACAGCTGTGAATCACTTGTCTATTTGAACGCCTTCAAATCGGCAAGGCGCTTTTTGACTGTTAATACATGTTTGTTTGGATTTACTTAAAACTGAATGAAAATCATCATCAGCAATAAATCTCTTGTCAACTGTCCAGTTGACAAAAATTTGACCGGCACCGCCGGTCTTGTCCAGTTAACAAACCGCCCCTGACCCCACAGGTTGTATTTTTCACATTTTAAAATACTTCGAGTACCAACATCTCTGAAACTTTCAGTACATGTATTTTTCAAACAATCTTTTTGACAGACTGCTATGCAAAGCGTACGGATTGGATTAGCGAGTACATTTCCTCTTTGAAAGTGGTGGCACAGAGTTCCATGGATACGATAGTAAAACACGACGCACGGATAGGGTAAGACATTAGACATGCACTCCTATTCTGTACCATGACGCTACCTGTGTTGTGCCATCTACCAGTTTCTCAAACCGGTGGTATATGGCCTTAATTATCGGTTGGAGGGGGGGGGGGTGTCAGTTTGTTTTGTTTTTGTTTTCTTATCTTTGTCAAATCTTCGCCTGTTGGATTTGTTCATAATATTGCTGATCAGGTCTATTCAAAAATAGCTGATACTGGCTTAGACAGCATTAGGTGTACTGAGAACCATTACAGACAATGAAAGCGCTTAACCGATTTCTATCAGGTGCTTGTGTTGTACAAATAAAATGATTGGGGGAGAGGAAAAAAATCACCTTTACATTGGGGGAGGGAGAGGGGGTTGATTACACCTTTTCTGTGGCAGGATTTACAGGATCTCCTCTGTATGTTTTTTTAGCCAGTTCCAAAATGATTGCCGCTTATCTACCTCTTGTTCTCTAGTTATTCATTTCTCTTTCTCCTATTCCTTTCCCCAGATCCTATCATCCTCTCTCTCTCTTGCTCTCTCTCTCTCTCTCTCTCTCTCTCTCTCTCTCTCTCTCTCCCTCTCTCTCTCTCCCTTTCTCTCTCTTTCCAAATCTTAGATCTATTTATCTATTTCTCTATCTGTACCTCTCTCTATCAATACATCCTCTGTCTGTCTTTGTCTCTCTCATACTTCTTTCTCTTTGTCTCCGTATCTCTCTCTTTCTCTCTCTCTCTCTGTCACTCACTCTCTCAACCTCCCCCCCTCTCTCTCTCTCTCTCTCTCTCTCTCCCTTTCTCTCTCTCTCCAAATATTAGATCTATCTATCTATTTCACCTACTCTTTCTCCCCCCCTCTCTCTCTCTCTCTCTCTCTCTCTCATCCCTCTCCCCCCTCCTCTCTCTCTCATACCTCTCCCCCCCCTTCTCTCTCTCTCTCTCTCTCTCTCTCTCTTTCCATCCCTCCCTAACCCTGCACTCTTTCCGATAGGTTAAATCAATGGCTGTCAATTCGCTAACTATAACCTTGCACGTTGATGGCTCACGCACGAGTGGGCAAAGCAACAGAAACATCGAAGAAAGAAACGTTTTGGTATCTAAAAGATGTTGTATACGGCCCTTACAACACAATAAGGTCATATTATAAGTGCCGAGGATTAGAAGTGTTACAAAAGAGTAACAGACATAAAATAAAAGGAGGAGAGATCAGGACGATACACGTTTGATGGGAAAGAAGGTGCAAACCTCACCAGAGCACCCGCCAACCACCCACAGAGGTAGTTACCCCCCATCAACAATATTTAGGTCACTTAGAAGAAGTGCTTCGACCCTCCCTGTCACGGCAGAACCTAGACTGAGAGGGATACAACGTTCGAGCAGAAGAACAGAGATACTTGATAAAAAGTATCTCCACAAGGGAATTGAACTCTGGTTTTCTGTGTGTGATTGAGGAGCACCTAACCACTACACCACCACAGACACCGGTGAAAGATTTTGTCAGTACGTTAGCTTTCGAGCTCTTGGTAAATGGCGGCTTGCACTGAATGATTGCTAAGAAGCCACACACTCGTTTCGAGGTGTGAAAGCGACGTCTGTGCTGTGATATTTAATTAAGCTATTCAGTTTAGTTTTAGTAAAAGTGTTACGGCACTTGCAACACAATAATTCATATAAATGCCGAAGAATAGATTATGTGTTACAAGAGAGTAACATGCACAAAAAAGAAAGAGGGGCGATTAGGACGACAGATGTTTGATAGGAAAGAAGGAGCAAGCCAATGCAGAGCACTCGCCAACCATCCACTTTAAGCTATTCGCCGTCGCACGCAGAAGACGTGAGTTCGATTCCAGATTGAAGATGTCATTTACGATCCAGGTTGCTCCGACTGTCTATCAGGCGAAAAGATGCCACCATTAGGCTAATATGTGAGGCAGCCTGGTGACATCAGGCTCTCGTCAACATAATCAAAGCGACGAAACTCATTTTTCCGCAGGTTTGTGAATTTTTATTAAACTTTTTTTTTTTTGGCTCAACACATTTCATGCCCATTAAAGAACTAATTTTTGGGTGGATTTTACTGAAAAACGTTGATTAAAGGAACAAAAACTGAAAATTTTCAGTTTCCTCGGACTCTCAAGCTAAGTAAATAACTCATCTTTGGCTGCCATTTTCTCACAAATTTCACCTCTGAAATCAGGCAACCCCCACCTCCTTCAATTGCAAATATTTCGTCTTCCATTCAAGAAAGATGGGTAATTTTTTTTATCACAACCAAGACAAATGAACAAGCTTTATAATGGTACCAATACCTCAATATACCCAAAAATGATGAGCGCCTGATTCCACCACGTCATAACATGTATAATTATTGTTTTGTGCTAGTGTCGCAATTCCAATGTGTGTGTGTGTGTGTGTGTGTGTGTGTGTGTGTGTGTGTTTGGGAGGGGGGGGGGTGGCGGTGCGCCCTACTTTAATGGAACAACGGCCTGTTCATATTTGCAAACTCACCCAAAAAAACAATCATTAGTTTAAGTAAAAGTTTCACGGCAACTGCATCACAAATAGGTCATACCTGTGCCGAAAACGAGAGGTGTAACTTGAAAGAAATATACCCCCCCCCCCCAAAAAAAAAAAAGAGAAGAGATAAGTATGATTGGTGGTTGGTAGGAAAGAAAGAGCAGACCACAGCTGAGCGCCCACCAATCACCCACTCGATATAACTAATGTCTTCAAACGAAGGTGACACAATGAACATAATGTAGCGAGGGCGTGGGGCATATGTCCCTCATACAGGAAGCTTGGGCCTTGTAGTCTAATGGAATTATGATGATTATTAATCTTATAATAAAATAATAATAATACATGTGTGTTGTTCCTTCTTCTACAAGTTCTATAATTGTGGAGCTTCGCTGTCGCATGCAGGAGACCAAAGTGTTTTTTTAAACTGAGTGTCTATGTCTTTCTGCAGCGATGTTGTATTCCTCTCAGCCTGGGTTAGCCCTGACAGGCATGGTCGAAGCCTGCCTCCTAATAAACGTGTCACGACGCAGTGGAATCAGGCCCTCGTCAATGTTTGTGCATACTGAGTAATTGGTATCATCTCAAAGCGTGTTCATTTATCTTGCTTCAGACTAAAAATAAATCCATCTATCTGAGTAGAAGTGAGGATATTTGTGATTGATAGAGGTACGTTCACTTGGTTTCAGAGGTAAAAATGGCGAGGAACTGGCAACCAAAGTTTGATATAACTTCAATTGCTAAAGAGTCCTTGAAAACTGAAAAATTACATATTTTGAGATTTTAAACAACGTTTTTCAATACAATTTACCTGGAAATGTGTTTTTAGTTGAATAAAAAAGGGTTGAACCAAAAACCAAAAATTTGATTATTGCGAAACTGGTGGGAAAATGCCTGTTTCTCCAATTATGTTATTTAGACGAGCGCCTGATTTAACCACAATGCCTCACAAAATGGCTAAATTGTGTCGAAGGGAGTGTGAACAGTCACCGCCCTTTGTACTTTGGTCTATGTACAGTGTCAAGAGCTGTTTGCACGCCGAACAAGGTGCTGTAAAAATAATCTTCATCACTGATATTATCATCATCATTATTATAAAACACCTGCATCGGAAAAAAAATGTCTTCAACTAGCCGATTTTCTCCCTAACAAGCCCGTGGGGGGGGGGGGGGGGGGGGGGGGAGTGTTTTGTTTTTGGGTTTGGGGATTTTTGTTGAATTTTTCTTTATACTTACTTGGCGTGTTTTTGCTGCAGCCTGGCTCCCATACTGTGTCGGAAGCTGTTTCTGCTGGTAGGGGCTCGGCTTCTGATTATTGTGCATATTGCTTAACTCCTCACACCTCACAGCACCTTCCTCACAGCACACACCTCACAGACAGCGGCGAGCGACAGCTCAGTGGAACAATAACAACTTGACACATCAGTCCCTTCCGAAAACTGCCACTATCTTACGAAGAAGAAGTATTGTTCGCGTATATGACTTTGGAAGAGAAAATAAACCAACAACCTGGAAGCGTCCGAAAAACAGCTGTCCTAAGTCCTGGTTCAGAACCTTGAAAAAAAAACCAGCCAATAGAAGCGTCCACTAGCACTTGAGAGTAAGAAACACACACAAAAAGAAATTACTGAAAAGTCCTCAAACTCACAATATCATTTGTTTTAGATTTTTAAAAAATCCTTAAATAAATCCTTCGAACGAAAGTAATCCTTATGGTGAAAGAGGAGACAGAGTACTGCACTCCTGTTATGAAAAGAAATCAAGGGAATGAGTTCCAAAACCAAAAGAAAAAACACAGCTGAGATTCAGAATTTCAATATTCTCGAAACGCTTTAAATTTGATCCGACATTCTTCGTTGATGCTGGGGGACACTGAGATGGGATCTCGTAGAACGACAAACACCGCAGAAATCGGATGACGTGAAACGATTTTAAAATTACGTTATCCGGGGAGGGGTTGAGCGAAAAACAAATGTGTATTATACTAGTGCACACGATAATATTTGTCCGTCCTTGCGTCGTGCGTGCGTATGTATGTATCTGCACGTGTGCGTGAAAGAGAGAGAAAGATAGAAGAAGAAAGTGGGTAGCAGCAGGCCGCTAAGACGGTTTTGGGCTTTAACCATAGAGGGATTATTGCGCTTCGTGGGTCAGTCTGCGATTTGGCGAATAGCGGACAATGTCTCTCCTGCTGGTACTGTCAATGATTGTGAGAGATTGCAGATCTTTTCCAGCCCTATAGACACTATTTAGACGTTTTACTTCTCTCCGAAGTACCACCATTAACCTTACAAGGGGAGAATTACGATTTAAGATCTCCTGACGACTTTGACGGGGGTGGGGGGTAGAAGGAAGCAAAAATATTAAAAATGCAATCATATAGAGGTATTTAGAAAGTTCGCTTCTTTTGGCACCTGGTCTGAGAGGGCCATCCCGGGCAGAGGGTGGGTGACCTTGATGGTGCCCCAGAAAAATGACGGAGCAGATGCTCGAGAAAACAGACGTCCCTATGTAGACAATAATCACACTTACGTCGTTTGGGAACAACTGCAAAGGGCTGGTAAAAAAACAAAAACATTTTGAAATCGCAGCACCCTGAATGTTGCTCCATGAAGAGTAGAGACTCTGGATGTACGGACTAGATCAAATAATTTCCCAATAGATGGCTAAAGTTTACTATTGCCGAAGCTCATCACCACTATGATCTGACATCGATGTTGGGACTGTGTGATTCTATTTAGGCACAATACTCCAAAAAAGGTCCTTATCACAGCTGTAAAATAATAAGACCTTGCTTTCAAATGCATTGACCACGTCTTTCCTGTGACACAAATTGCGGTAAATGGTCGCTTTTAAGCACAAGGGGGCTATCCCCCAAATGCTGTTTTTTGAGAAAATAGAAGGTAAAGTGTTTGCCCCTTGTTCAGTTTCTTTAAAAGACAAGGAGAGTTTTCTCTATAACCAAACACATATACACACCAATGAAACTAAACTTCTCCTATAGGTAGGGCAATGCATATTTCGGTGTAGATCAAAATTTCTAGAAACCCCCGAAATCTGGGTTAGCCCGATTGTCTTTACAAGTGACCAAATAAGAGCTGAAGGTAGGGTTGTAGCGGTTGAGCAATCTTTCTCTTCCACATATACCGCCCAGAAAAAGCTGTATAACGCACACTGCTTTCAAATCGTTTTTCAAGATGCACGTGATGTCTGTATAAGTATATTCTGATAAAATTTTGGGTCTCTATACGTATTATCATCGTGGATGTCTTCTTTCTCGTCCTTCTCATAATATCAAAATCAGAAGCACATTAGTAGTAAAATAGTGTGACTAACAAGCAGATAGATAGATAGATAGATAGATAGATAGATAGATAGATAGATAGATAGATAGATCAGTGAGTCATTCTCCATGGTGAAAAAAAAAGTATCGGTCAAACAAAAACTACCTCAGACCTCAATCTTTTCAACAGGTTTTTAGAAAGACTCGCCATTTTTCCAAACCAACTCAAATCGCACAATTATTGTCCTTCCACATAGTTGGCTAACCCTTAGTCTATAATCTACGCAGATTAATAAGTAAATCCCGAGGTCTTGAGAAAGCTTGGGCGATTAGTTACCGGCGTACACACAGGAAGCCCGAAAACACGATATTAGGACAGGATACGGTATATAGAGAAAAGTCAAGTACATTTAAACTATCAGCAGGACATCAAACAAAGCGAACGGGTAGTTGAGGAATTGAGTTAAAGACTATTGGACGCTAATCTATCTATCTATCTATCTATCTATCTATCTATCTATCTATCTATCTATCTATCTATCTATCTATCCATCTATTCTATCTATCCATCTATCTATTTATCTATCTATCTATTTATCTATCTATTCTATCTATCTATCTATCTATCTATCTATCTATCTATCTATCTATCTATCTATCTATCTATCTATCTATCTATCTATCTATCTATTTTGCATATTTGGTCGCTATTAAGGACAAGTGGCCTAACCCAGATTTCGGGGGTTTCCAGTAATCTTGACCTTCACCAAAAGTGGGCATTGCCCTACCAAAAGGAGAAGTTTGGTTTAATTGGTGTGTATATTTGTTTGGTTATAGAAAAAACTCTCCTTGTTTTTTCAATAAACTGAACAAGGGGCAAAAACTTTACCTTCAATTTTCTCAGAACCACCTTGTGCTTAAAAGCGACCATTTATGTTTCTATTTATTTGTTTTATCTATCTATCTATCTATCTATCTATCTATCTATCTATCTATCTATCTATCTATCTATCTATCTATCTATCTATCTATCTATCTATCTATTTGTCTATCTATCTAAGAAGAAGAAGAAGAAGAAGAAGAAGAAGAAGAAGAAGAAGAAGAAGAAGAAGAAGAAGAAGAAGAAGAAGAAGAAGAAGAAGAAGAAGAAGAAGAAGAAGAAGAAGAAGAAGAAGAAGAAGAAGAAGAAGTACGTATCTAGCCGAGGTACGGTGATACGACCAGTGTCCTAGGTATAGCGGTTAGCTTCCTCGCTGTTGCACGCAGCATGCATGGGTTCGATTCCCCAGTGGGCAGGTCGTTAGTTTATCGCGTACCTCTGTATAGATTTTGTAAAAGTTTTACGGCACTTACAGCACAACAAGGTCATATAAGTGCCGAAGATTAGAGGTGTTACAAGAGAGTAACAAACACAAAAAAGGTGGAGAGATAAGACGATAGATGTTTGATAGGAAAGAAGAAGTAAATCACTCCAGAGCACCCACTAACCACCCACCGCGTACCTTTACATTTCTGCTGGGATACCGTATCTGTCTCGGTCCGGGTAGGCTATGATAGTAGGGATCGAGGTAGGTTACTCCAAAAAAGATCTAAGTTGTGTCGACAGGGGTGTGAAACATTTGCAATCTTAGATACAATTTTTTAAAGTTTTATTTAGAGAAATACAATGGCTAAGGCTAGTTTCAATAAAATGAGCCCAATCCTAAAAAATAGAAACATCTCAATGAACACCAAAATGAAAGTCCTGAAATGCTATGTTTGGTCATTCCTTCCATATGGCTGTGAATGCTGGACAATCACTACAGACAGTAAAAATAAAATAGAAGCAACAGAAAAGTGGTTTCTTAGGAGACTGCTAAGAGTATCGAGGAAGGAAAAAAAATCAAGTGAGGTAGTGCTTGATGAAGCCCACGAGGAACGCTCAAAGTTAAAAACCATCAGGAAACGACAAATGCAGCTTTTGGGACACCTGAATAGACATAAGGGTCTTGAACATTTAGCTCTCACTGGCAAAATTGAGAGCAAGCGAGGCAGGGGTAGGCCTAGATTATAGAACAACATACTTAGGGAACCTAAACAAATGGGTAACTGGAAAAGATCAGGGAAACGTATCTTTTTTTAGAGCATCCGAGAAAAGGAATGAATGGAAAACCATGATCGCCGATGTCTGTCGCAGATCAGGCACTGGATGATGATGATGATTTAGAGTTTTGCATCACATGCAACAGAAATAAATAAAATAAGATTAGAGAGGAGTCATTGGCGAGTAACATACAACCCCCCCAAAAAATGAAGTCGAGGAGATACAGAAGAAAGAGGTTTGATAGAAATGAGGGAGCAGTCCGCACAAGAGCATCCACCATTTGTTTTATACGTATCATGTCAAGAAGTGGTATTTGTATGTCAATATGGCAAAATTTAGGAGTCTTCAAATAGTAAAGCTAATAATATGATTAATTTGATTTAAAACTTCACTTTAATTAGTCAGAGTAACTTGTTGAATCTTTAAATGTGTGACGTTTCATCCAAATTAAGGAAGTGATCAATAAAAGTTGAATTATGTCAATATATTTTATGTGCTGTAAACGTAGTAATGCACAACGATGTCTCTGAATGTTCCCTACAAAAATATAGCTCAAATACCATCCATTTTGATCTTTAGTCTTTACAAATGCAAGTCAAACAATCTTGTAAGAACATTGGTTTGCCTTGCTACAAAGACATCCCTCTCTCTTCACCCCTCTCTTAACACCCCTCTCTCAATACCCTTCTTTCTTCACACCTCACTCTCTTCACCTCTCTCTCA
>NW_004797489.1:344456-347129 GCF_000002075.1 Aplysia californica | reverse complement strand
AAGAGAGAGAGAGAGAGAGAGAGAGAGAGAGAGAGAGAGGGAGTGGGAGCGAAGAAAAAAAGAAAGAAGACGAGACAGACAAAGAGAGGAGGAAAGAAAGGTAGGTGATGGGTCACGATATTGTTGCAGTAGTAGTGGTATTGCGGTTTGAGGGCGGGGAAGGGGGGGAGGCTGTATGTATGTGTGCGTCTTGCTAAATGTTTGACTATCGTATGACAATAAATGTTTGCATTGTGTCCTGCAGAAGCTCGTGAAGGACAGTTGTCTCTATTATCTTTCAAAGATCGGGCCATATCTGATCAGATCTTATCACATAAGAAAGAAAACGGTAACGTGTATTTACAAGTACTTGCGCTACCTTAGAATAACAAAGCACTATCTAACAATTTCCGCTGTTTTGAGTTACTAAAATCATGAGATCAGAAACCAAGTTCTATCTGCTCTATCCAAACAGTAAGACTATCCGAATTCGTTATCAAGATATTCAAAGAACTGCTTTCGAAAAAGCTTGACTTGTAAAACTCAAAATTGATTACGTCAAATTCTCCAAAGTGGGTACTGAGCAGTTAGAACTTTGTAATTCTTGGGTAGCGACTTTGCGTCGGTCTTTGCGTTTGTATGTTTGTTTGTTTGTTTGTTTGTTCGTTTGTTTGTTTGTCTTTTTGCTCGAGAAGCACATTGACACAGGAACGGTCTCTTAAAGCCCAGTGAAAACGTGAGACCGTTAGAAAGAAACAACAGAGGAAAAGAAAAGAAGGACAAACAATGGCTCTTTCCAACCTCCCACACTCACAAGAACAACAGAGGAATAGAAAAAGAGTGTGGCCTTTCAGTAGAGGCACCCTGTTTTGTTTTGCTTTAAGTATGCGTTTTACGGCACTTGCAACACAATAAGGTCATATAAGTGCCGATGATTAGAGGTGTTACAAGAGAGTAACAATAAACACAAAAAAAGAGGGGAGATAAAGACGATAGACGTTTGATAGGAAAGAAGAAGCAAAAAGCAAACCATACTAGAGCACCCGCCAACCACCCACGAGACACCCTGCAACAACCAGCGAGTAGATAATATGTTGTGTAAGCCTTTACCAAAGATTTTGTTTAAAACTTAGAGTTTAGTTCCCTATTGGAAACTTGCTTGAGCTGATATGCACATTCAGGGTCTCCAATCACAGTGGGTCGTGACGTCAAGCGTCGAAGACGTTTTAACGTACATAAAAAAAGAACTGTGCCCCCACTTTTTCCACCTTCAAGAGACTAACATTTTCATATCGCCCTCCTACAAGTCATATTTTTTTTATATTTCCAAACTCGGTACAAAATTAATAACGCGTGCCACAACCTGGATAAGTTCTGCCACCCATCAGAATTACCACATTACCCACTAGTAGTTATGACAAATATTCAAAAGCGACAGGCAAAGTTCATTGGATACACAATGCGGAAAGAAGCATAGGAGAATATTGTACCAACAGGCAAGTGCGATGGAAGGAGAGGCAGAGGCAGACAGAAGGAAAAGATACTGGACAAGTTGACAACATGGCTGGGAACAGCAAGAACGACAGACACCCACCATCGCTGCAACGCAATAGAAAACATTCCCACGATGGAATCGAACTCACATCTTCTGTGCTCGATGGCAAGATCTACTTTGACTGGACGTGATGGTACTTTACGAATCTAAAAAGAAAAGAAAAGAAACATCTGCACAGAGTACGAAAGTAACACAAAAGAGTCCAAGCCAATGAAATATCCAACACTTTGCCATCATGACTTTCAGAAACAAACACACGGTCAAGATAAATGCTCACGCTGCATCCTATAACTATATTTATAACGGCTCCATTAGTTCTGTCTGTAACATCATTGTTCCTTTTATCGATATTTTTCTCCTGTATGTTATTACAGAAATTGCCTGTGAGTGGCGAATGCTTATGTGTGGTTCGCTTCTTCTTTCCTAGCGAACATCAATAGCCTTTATCTCTTTGCCTTCTTTTCTCTCTATTGGTACTCTTAAATAACATCTTTACTCTTCAGATCTCACATTATGACCTATTTGCGTTGCAAGTGCTGTTATATAAAACTCCTATCGAAGTAAGCGTACTTAGAAACTGTACAAAACACATTGTACTGAATGACCACGTTAATAGCAAGAACACGGAACACTGGACGCTATTGAAGGGCAGCAAATTGTCTTGAGCTTTGAAAAGAAAAAAACCTGTTACAAACTTGGCACATGTACACATTGCCTCTACACGTTTGTTTTATGGTGTCCTCAACCAGGACAAATTATGTGGGAGGTCTTAAAGTTACGTCTATGAAAAGCTGCGGACATAAACTCGTCGTTCTGCAATAAAAAGTAATCACCGGAAATCTATCGGTTAGTTTGTTCGTCCGCTGGAACAGACGGTTTGTTGCAGAAGGCAGGAAGTTACGCACATAGGTAGATTACGTCTGCGTGTAGAGCCAAAATGTTAAAAAGTATGCGTGCATTAAGAAAGAAGTTTTATTCCCTTTGAACCTTTGAGAACATTACCTCCCACCCCCTCCTTTCCATACTTCTCCTTCTTCTCTTTCTCTTTCTCCTTCTCCTTCTCCTTCTCCTCTTCCTCCTCCTCCTCCTCCTCCTCCTCCTCCTCCTTCTTAGCTTGTTGATGAAATTATATACTCTGT
>NW_004797489.1:340898-344356 GCF_000002075.1 Aplysia californica | reverse complement strand
CTCCTCCTTCTCCTTCTCCTTCTCCTTCTTCTTCTTCTTCTTCTTCTTCTTCTTCTTCTTCTTCTTCTTCTTCTTCTTCTTCTTAGCTTGTTGATGAAATTATATACTCTGTCACATTCTTAAGTATACACATTTTGAAGCTCAATAAAACAAAATCTATGCCACAAATTACTTTCAAATTTACACACTAATTGCGTGATATACCTGTCGCTGGTGAGCAGTTTTCAGATTTCTGAACGCGTCAGTGGTTTTGTATCTGCATGCGTTTTACATGTTTCATGGTTTTTTAGAATTATTCATGATACGGCTATGATTTGTTTAAAAAAGAAACACACATCAAAGCTTTGTCATTTTTCTAACAATTCGCCAGTGATAAAACTTGTTTTGTCTACGTTTCATGATGTCACGCCCTACGAGAAAATGTGCGAAATCAGCTTGTTGGAATGATCCACGGGGGTGCCTTAGTATCCTCTGTTGCGAGACATTTTAATGTAACACGAAGAACTGTATTCACAACAATGGATCACGAGAAAACAACAAAATCAGGAAAGGATCGACACCGCCAACGAGGGAGAAGAACTCAAAGAGAGGATCTTTTTATACGCCTGTCGCATCTACGGAATCGTTTCAAAACGGCAAGACTAACCAGAGATGAGTTGAACAATATGCGACAATCCCAGCCTCAGACACTTCCTTAACTTGAGAGAGCATCGCATGAAAAGTGGGATAACATCCCTCAACAGGCAGTGCAGCGATTGATTGATTCAAGGCGGCGACGTTGTCAAGCCGTCGTCAACGCTACTGATCGTGTTACTTTTGTAAACCACCCCCAGACTCTTGTATGTCGTGAATAAACCTGTTATGTTAACATTCCGTATTGTTGTTGCTTTTTTCGTATTTAAAATAGATTGAATTAGTATTCCTGAAATTTTAAAGAATATCGACTCATTGTGAAACTAGCTATTTTCATTTTAACACAGTGTATACTTAAAAATGTGACAGAGTATATAATGCCACAATTATGTTATAGTATCACTACATAGGTTAAGCCTATGGAATTTCCCGGAGTAAAGGAACATTGTGCAGGGGAGCATCTAACGACTTTTTATCACAACAGAAGTCTTTGAATCACCCCTTTATCAATAGAATGATAACCCAAAGTTAAGAAACAATAGAATGATATAATTGTTCATCTGTTTTGTTTGTTTTAGGTGGGTGGGGAAAGGAGGTGGTTAAGTGTGTTTGTTGTTTATTGTTTTGTATGTGTGTAAGTGTGCGTGTTTGTGTTTGTGTGTAAGTGTGCGTGTTTGTGTTTGTGTGTAAGTGTGCATGTTTGTAAGTGTGTGTTTATTTGTGTGTAAGTGTGTGTGTGTTTGCATGTGTGTGTTTATTTGTTTGTGTACTTTTGTCTTTTGGGTTTTTGTTTGTTTTTGCTTCTTTGGTTTGATTTTGATTTGTGTGTGTGTGTGTGTGTGTGTGTGTGTGTGTGTGTGTTTGTGTGTGTGTGGGTCACTCAACTCAGAGAGATAAATCACTATCTGGTACAAACAACGCAAACTGTGTACTCGCAACTTTACAAATTCATTTGGCTGACCAGTTCATACTGTCGTCTGTTCCAGCACTGTTCCAACACAATACATTTATTAGATCTTACAAAACTTAGCAATCTCACTTCTGCAGTTTTAATCTTAAAAGGTAAGAAGAAGGATCAATGCCAATTACTTACTTCATAATTAGGAGGTTTATATAACTATTATAATATTATTCAATGCTCTTCTTCCTCAATAATTAAAAATCGGCAAAAACACCAAACTTGATTTAGAAGAACTCAATTATCTCTCTACTAGAACCTAAAGCCAAAAAAACTCAAAATAATAAATTCTATAATCAGGAGACTTATTACATAATAGTTTAAATTTTGTTGTACAACACAATACATTAGTTCTTACAAAACTCATTATTCTCACTTCGGCGATTTTGTTCTATTAATACAAGGCAAAAAGGATCCACACCGAAACATTAATTTACTTTTATAATCAATAGATACGTTTTAATTTAACATTTTTAATCCTATTGTATCCTTTGTACTCTCCCGTAAATATAAAAATATACAGCAAGACACAAGACTCAGAGTTGGAATTCGTGAATCTCACTCTCGGGGTAAAAAAGCCGCGAAGGCATTTAGCCACTCGAAAAAAATTATGTAATTAAAAAACAAGAGATTTACACGATCATTTTATATTCGTTCCACCCTCCTTCAATATTTTTTTCCAAACCGCAGCAGTCTGCTTCAATACGTTGAAACACCATACTCAATTTAGATCAAATACCATTCATGAATCTCAATACTGGAATTTAAATCAACGAAAGCATTAACATCAACCCTATCCGTACCCCCAGGGGTCATTTTGTACCCCCGGGGTTGTATTTTTCACATCTCAGAATACTTCTAGATCTAGTACGAAGATCGCTTTGAAACTTTCAGTATTTCTCAAAAAAAATCATTTTGACAGACTGCTAACCAAAGAGTACGGCCTCTTTGGAAAGTGGTGGCACAAAGTTCCCAACGTCGTTTGGATGCGATAGTCGTACGGATAGAGTTAAGCTATACGAAACATTTGTTTTATAATCAGAAGATTTATATAATCATTTTATTATTCGTTATACTCTCTCAAGCAACCTTTTCCATAAGCTATAGTCCGTTTTCCAGCACTGAAACAACACACTATATAACTTCAAATCCTAACGCAATTCATGCATCTTACTTCTAGATTTTAAATTCATGAGGATGAGATGAATCCATTTAAAACATTATTTTACAATTAGGAGACTTATAGAATCATTTTTGTACTCACGGTCTCACTCAATTATTTTAACAAAAACCAGTAACGCACCCTTTATAGATTTAGGAGAAGAAGAAAAAACCCCAACTAAACTCTTGAATCCCATTTCTGGAATAATATAAATCCATCAGGTGTAATTAGATCCAGACGAAAGATCCATGAGGGTAAATTAGATCCAGACCAAACATCCATGCGGGTAAATTAGATCCAGATCAAACATCCATGAGGGTAAATTAGATCCAGATCAAACATCCATGCGGGTAAATTAGATCGAGACGAAACATCCATGAGGGTAAATTGGATCGAGACGAAACATCCATGCGGGTAAATTAGATCGAGACGAAACATCCATGAGGGTAAATTGGATTCAGACGAAATACTTCAGTGAGGCAACAACAATAATAAAACAGTTGCGAACGGACATCCCATCATGAACAAGAAGCGTGCATAGCGGCTGTTGTTTTGTACTGCTTGTAGTGTGTACTTCTATAAGAGCACTTCCCCTCCCGCCGGGGCAGCCTGTATGCTGCATGAGAGATAGCGACTTGAAGGAGAAGTGACTACTACACATACAACTACAGTGTTGAGATTTCCCCTCACCTCTTCCTGCACCCC
>NW_004797489.1:337206-338241 GCF_000002075.1 Aplysia californica | reverse complement strand
CTGTCTCTCTCTCTGTCTGTCTGTCTGTCTGTCTGTCTGTCTGTCTGTCTGCCTGTCTGTCTATCTGTCTGTCTGTCTATCTGTGTGTCTGTCTTTGCCTTACCTTTGTGTGTGCGTCGTGAGTGTGTATGGGGACAGGGGTTTGGGAAGGGGAAGGGAAAAAAAAGGGGGGGGGAGGGGGTCTGTACTTCTCCAGACTTTAAAATCCCCTCTTTACACGCCAATATGGGCAGTCATATCGGCTTTCTTCGAATTCTTGGCTACCTTTGTCAAAGATAATATTGACATTATGTGCCTGCATTGTCCCGTACAAGCTTTCAGGCACAGTTCATCCCTTCTCTAGGCCACAGGAGTGGGAATAAAGACAGCCTGTGCAAGGAAAGCAAAGAGGCGTGCGTGTGTGTGTATATCACAATATGTAGGTGTGTATTTGGTTGAACAATGTGTGGGCATCTGGTGATGATGATGATGATGATGATGATGATGATGATGATGACTATAATAATAATGATAATGATGATGAAGATGATGGTGATGATAATAATAATAATAATCGAAAAAAAAACCGGAAAGGGGCTGTGGGAAGTGGTTGTTTGTACAGGTGATTGTCTTGGACATGTGGATGTTAGAATAGGTCTGACTCATGTACGTACATTCTACTGAAAGCCTTCTCTCAGAATGTAGAGAGGAAAGTCTCGCTCAGTGTGTACACTGTAAGAGAGAAGCTTGCTGTCTATGTACACTGTAAATAGGTTTTTGGCTGGCTGGGGGGCTGTCTACAGAGGATATTGCCATACATAAATATGTGACGAGTTGGCTCGTATGTTGAACTCATGACACCCACATAACCTTGAGAGACAGAGAGACAGAGACAGAGATAGAGACAGTGTGGAGGGATGAGAAAAAGAAAGAAAGAAAGAAAGAAAGAATAAAAGAAATAGATAATGCAAGCAGAAAAAGAAAACATGAAACAGTGATATGTGAGAGAAATAGGAGAGAGAGATACAGAGAGAGACAGAGAGAGAGGGGGAGAGA
>NW_004797489.1:323766-334185 GCF_000002075.1 Aplysia californica | reverse complement strand
CACACACACACACACACACACACACACACACACACACACACACACACACACGCACACAACCCACAAACAACCGACAAACAATACACAAACAAGACATTAATACTATAAGTATGCAAACAAAACTCAGACAACACACAATTACACACAACTTATAAAACACACAAAAACGTATAAACAATACTCAAAACCAACAAACAAAACACACAATCGTACTCACAGCGACCATGGCAATAGAAGGTAGAGCGCCCAGCAAATTTCGCTCACCCTACCCACCAATCAGGGGATAGGATGGGCCAGCCAGCCAACCGGCCGAAGCACTCACGAGCGAAGAGATCGATCGGCCTTTACTCTCGTAAAAAGGCGCAACACAAAAATGTGAATAACTTGATCTGCTCACGATCCAAGAGAGCTTTTCCGTCGCTTGTCGTTTTGTGATGGAAGACCACGCAATAAATGCCTAGACAGAGTTCGTGGGGTTTTAGTTTTGTTTTGTTTTGTTTTAGATTTGGTTTGGTTTGGTTTTGTTTTTACCAAGGTTTGAAGCTTGTTTTTTTTTTCTTTTGGTTGTTGTTTTGGTTTTGGTTTTGGTTTTGGTTTTGGTTTTGGTTTTGGTTTTGGTTTTGTTGCTGTTGGGCTTTATTTCTTATCACAATTTTTGTTGTTCCTTTCTATCTTTTTCAGCTCTCACAAAGTAGCCTCTGCCCTGTTGTGTTTGTTTGTTTGTTTGTTTGTGTCTTGTTATTGTTCTTTGTTTGTTTGTTCTTTGCGATGTTTACACAGTTTCGTTCCCTTACCAAATGTCATGAAATCCCTTACCAAATGTCATGAAATCCCTTACCAAATGTCATGAAATCCCTTACCAAATGTTATGAAATCCCTTACCAAATGTCATGAAATCCCTTACCAAATGTTATGAAATACAACGACGTCTCTTTCCTCTTTGAGTCCTTTGTTTGGAGAGTTTTTCGAGCTCTTTGTGAACAGTCATTTCTTGTTGCTGTGTTGTTGGTGTTGTCTGTGATGAATCATGTCCTCCGTGTTTTACATTGTGGTAGACACACACACACCCCGGAGGTGTAGAAGAAAGACTTTTTGTCGTAAGTCAAGTTTGGTGATAGTGGTGGAGTTGTCACATTGTGTTCTCGTGGTCGTCGTTGCAGTTGCTGTTGTTGCCGTTGTTGTTGTTGTTGTTGTTGTTGTTGTTGTTGTTGTTGTTCCTGTCGTTGTATTTTGTTGCTGTCGTTGTTTCTGTTTTTGTTTCTGTTGTCGTATTCTGCTGTCGATGTTGTTTTCCAGGGGGTTCTTTCTTTTACTGTCACTGCTTTGCTACTAAAGCCAGGAGTTGTGGGGGTTGGGGTGAGGTGTGAGTCCGATTACCGTGTTTCCAATTATATCATCGCTTCATATAATAGTTAATAGACCAATAAGCAGACTCCTAGAATCAAAAGAACTACCACAAAAATGTCAATGTCAATAGTTCATTATGTTTGTAACACCGGAAAGCTGTCATTCAAAACCTGAAGCGCTTGAAGCGAACATCTGAAAGCACACATTATGTTCCTGCGACTAACACACACTAACTCTTTACACAGCACTAAGGTGGACACTGAAATTACGTCACCAGTTTGCACTGTGGCATCAAGATGCCAAAATACACAAAGTTAGATTGGGCATAGCGGTAAAGTCAGTCTTTTTGTTTTAGTAAGAGTTTTACGGCGCTCTCAACTGCATAGGGTTATGTATGAGCGCGCGAAAAAGTCAGTTTGATCTCACCTTATCTATTTAAGCACACTGGCTTACCACAGATCTGTTCTGTGGTGACACTATACGTCACAAGCTGACAGTGTCACAACAAGATTTGGGGGGGGGGGGTGATCAACGTAGTTTAAGTATGAATAGAATAAAGTCAATCTAATATCATTTTGTCTTATCTTTGTACATACTACGTTCTTTAGATCTTGTTTTTATGGCAATTCTGCTTTGACCTAATAAATAGTGTTTTCACAACAAGATTTGGTGTAAAAAAACAACAAAACGAACAGGATGCTCAGACAAGTACCGTCAAACCTCATTGTATCGCAAGCCCCGCTATACTGCCAACTTCATGCTCGTCGCAATGTAGTTGGTATAATGGGTTTTGACTGAATAATTCATTTGATCTTCCGTACGCCCTGGAGTCATTTTGTACCCCAAGGTTGTATTCTTCACATTTTAAAGTACTTCTAGTTCGAAGATCTCTTTGAAACTTTCAGTATTTCTCAAAGAATCATTTTGACAGACTGTTATGCATCACGTACGGATCGGATTAACGAGTAAATTTCCTCTTTGGAAAGTGGTGGCACAGAGCTCCCCACGTCGTATGGATACGATAGTAAAACACGGCGTTCGGATAGGTTTCATGGATTCTTGGCAACAGTTTACTTAACGAGGAAGTCACCCAAAAGAACACAGCTGTTGCTTTCCGTGAAAAATAACGCACATGCCACCCTCACAGTCTTGTTTATAAATGCCACATACAGCACAGGCGAACGTGTCTCTTCAGTGTAACTTTGTAATTGTGAATGTTTAAGCCTGCGTCAACACAATTTAGACCAGTGCTTTTCAAACTGTTTTATTGCTGGCGCCCACTTTTACCACATTTAATTAAGAGACTTCGTAATATATGAACCGCCCACTTACATGAATTACCACGAAGGGACATTAAATGACACCTGTCACTATCCGGGTACACACCCCACACCCCACCCCCACCCCAA
Source organism: Aplysia californica (assembly GCF_000002075.1). Taxonomy (NCBI): domain Eukaryota; kingdom Metazoa; phylum Mollusca; class Gastropoda; order Aplysiida; family Aplysiidae; genus Aplysia; species Aplysia californica. The sequence goes on along the minus strand of NW_004797489.1, from coordinate 331,429 downwards.
CCAAACCCATCCACCCAACCCAAGAATTACCAAATCATCCATTAGAGAGCGATATCTCCCAGATAGGCAAGCGCTGGTTTCGATAATAGATAACATTTGTATAGCGCGAATTCCCGCTCAACAGCAAGCTCTATGCCCTTTACAATCATATATTATTTAGACCATCTAGAGGACGTAGACCCACTCTCATCAGCTGGCAACACATCGGGGGTAGATGAAATGTTTCCATCTCACTCGTCAGCGTCACATCCTCTGTAATAACCGACACTGGAGGCACGCATAACTCACTACCTTAGAAGTACAAAGTTCTATCTGCTCACTACCTAGTTTTGAGAAATTTGACGTAAAAAGTTATAAACTTCACATAATAACAACCTTTTTTTAATGCAATTCTCTGAATACCTAGATAGAACGACTGTGAATAACCTCACGATTTAATAGAGCAGATAGACCACTTGGTTTCCGACCTCTCGGTTTTAGTTACTCAAAACAGCCAAAACTGTCAGATAGTGCTTTGTAATTCTAAAGTACAGATGTAACTGACCGGACAATGCGGATCAGGCCTATTTTTTATTTTTTATTAGAGTTTTTTCGGCGCTCACAACTGCATAAGGTCATATGAGTACCAAAGGGTGGATGTCAACAGAGATGTCCTTACAGGGAAGCGGGCTTACTTTGCTCACCTGTCTAGCTTCAACAGAAGAAAGTCTATTTCGACTAACAAGGCACCCCGGAAATAGTGGATCTCAAGAGTGTGACAAACATACAAAAGAAGTAGAGGAAATAATGACGATAGTAAGGATTAGGAAAGAAAAAGCAGCAGTTCCCTGTTGCTGTTCAGGCACAGTTATGAGCATGACATTGATGAATCAGCCCATTTACAATTTGCAATTCTACTGTGTATAAGAACAAATTAATGCCCCCCCCCCCCTCCCCCTTTGGGAATGGCCTAAAGACACTTCTGTCAGTAGCATCGCTCCGGGGGTTAATCAGGCCTAAGCTATACACTCCTGTAAAATAGTTAAATAAGAAAAAACAGTTACTGCTGCTGCTGCTACTACTACTACTACTACTACTACTACTACTACTACTACTACTACTACTACTACTACTACTACTACTACTACTACAACTACTACTACTACTACTACTACTACTACTACTACTACTACTACTACTACTACTACTACTACTACTACTACTACTACTGCTCCAACTTAAAATAATGAGTCTGCGTTAAACCCATTAAAATTGTCTACGTTGAATACATAAGAAACAGTCTTCGTTGAGAATCAACATGTGAATGCTTTAAACAGTCAACTGTTGACAAACTAAAACAACCTGTGTTCAACGCATTAGAAACAGACTAGACTGAACAATTAACCCTATCCGTAAGCAGAGGCGAAGCGTCTATATAATCAAATAATCACTGCTTCCCTTCCTAATTTTGAAACATTGTCGCAGTCAAATTCACCCATAGACGTGAACCTCATAAATTAAATGTAAAAAGACGTTCATAATCACCAATGAACAATAGACTATGCCTAACCTTCAAAACCGTTTCATCGCCACAGAAATAGCCTGTTCGCCCCTATCGGGCCACTCCATAAGCAGCCACAAGCTTTGATTAGGTAAGCTTAAAGTGAGGCTGGGAGAGTCAACCAATATAGTTGAAGGGAACATGTGCATAGCAGTCAGAACTGTTTCATTGTCGCATATACCCTGTTCACCCCTTTCGGGCCACAGTTATAAGCACCCAGACGCGCTGATTATCTAAGCGAACTATTACACTGGTCGAGTCTACCTCACAGATGTGAGGGGAACTAACTCCTAATAATCCTTTGACTCCTGCTACTACACTGCTAGTGCTTGGTTTTTTTTCCTCGACTTTTTAACGTCCTATAAACAGATCGTGACCTCGATTATGACAGCGGCTCCTGGCCGCGAAAAGCTAGACAAAAAAAACAGCCAAATGTGAAATAAAAAATTAATAATTGTCGTGCTCTACCAAAGTGTTTCGGCTGTCTAGTATAACATGCCATTGTAGTGTTGACATCTGTGCTTCTTTCCTTGGTGTTCGTGTGTTCAAATCTAAAGTTAAATTTAAGGTTAGTTAGAATAAATATTTAATGAAATACTTTTCCGATTATTTTAAGATAAGATAAGATAAGATAAGATACATCTTTATTGTCCAGATCCTGGCACATTGGTTTGGTGTTCCACCACGAGTACACACGCACGCACACACACACACACACACACACACACACACACACACACACACACACACACACACACACAAACACACACACACACACGTACACACGTGCACACACATGCACACACAAGTAGGCTTACAATCACATGCATAATATAAATGAGCAGCAATATAAGCAATAATAATCGTAAGCTGTTTTAGCGGTTGAACAAGCATACAACATGAATTCAGGATTTGTTTTCATTCACAACTCAGAGTTGCCGCCTCCAGTGCCAGTAAGATTCTTGTGACTTGTGTGAGTGTGATATCTCCAGGCCCTATCTGGTCCCATTTCACTTTGATTACCCTGTCAAACAAGTCAGCCTTCGCCCCTGTCCGTAAGTCGTGTTTTACTATCGTGTCCATATGACGTGGGGAACTCTGTGCCACCACTTCCCAAAGAGGAAATTTACTTGTTAATCAGATCCCAGCGCTTTGCATAGCAGTCATTCAAAATGATTTTTTGAGAAAAACTGAAAGTTTCAAAGAGATATACTTTCTTGAAGTATTCTAAAATGTGAAGAATAAACCCCGGGGATACAAAATGACCCCCGGGCGTACGGATAGGATTAAAACAGTATATTTTGAACAGTAAAGACAGTCTATGTTAAACGCATTCAAACAGAGAAACGTTGAGTTCATCAAATCTACAGACACTATGAAGACGTTCTATTCTAGTTGCCATACCATCAGAACACGACGGGAAAACAATTCCGCGCTCACTTTTGGAAAGATGTCCTCTTCCGATTTGGAAAGTCAGGCCGAGTCCGAAACAGTCAGCAACAGAATAAATTACTCACGAAAAGATAACCAACAGCACGCCACATAGAAACGATGAAGACAAACAGAAGCCTCCTACTATGGACGTGCTCATCGATAGAAGGCTGGGCACTTTTGTCCGATTTCTGCTCGTATTATGACCATGATTACGGAATGTAGGCGGGATAACTCTTGTGTCCCTTGATAAAAATAGTATTTTATCACTCAGTAACTTCGCAATCTGTGTGTTGATCATAAGTTAACGCCCCTTTCTTCGGAGTTGCTCCACGAATGAACTGGTCCGAAGGAACCGGATAAATGCATGTCCCTAATACCCGGAGTGGCATATAGAAGGAAGGCCAGCAATTACAATTTCCACAAGATTTATTCTAAATCTTTTACATTTTAATTTACTTTAGTTTCGGTAAAAGTTTTACAGCTCTTGCGACACAATTAAGTCCATTAATTGTTGAGGATTAGAGGTGTAACTTTTGAGTAACAAGCAAAGAAAAGACGGAGGAGAGATAAGGATGAACGATGTTGATAGAAAGAAAAGAGATAACCACACCAGAGAACTGGTCAACTCTTTTACTTTTATAATAGGGCGAACAAGGGCAGACCTCATTTAAATTGTGAATTTAAAATGAGCAATCTCTTTTCACATCTATAAGGGTTGAATTGAAGACATATTGGAACCAACAAAGGACTCAAAACTTCCAAGCCATCTTTGCCTGTCCTTGCCTTTTAAGGTGTTGCAAATAAACAGTGTGCTTTTAGCCGGATCGCCTACGGCTACAGTAGAGATCTGACCAGCTAGACTAGAGGATCTATGCAAACAATCCTCCTGAGTAACGCAATCGGACACAACAGGCTACGATAATCCTCTTTGGGCTTCACTCTCTTCAGGCTCACAACTCTGAGTCCTTGGGGATCTGCACGTTTTGGAGCACCATTATTAATACATTAACTCTTTAGAGTCCGGTTTTGTTTGCTGATGGGTTTTTTTTTATATTATGCTGGTTTGGGAATGTTTTTGTTGTTCGTTTGTTTGTTTTGTTTGAGTGGGTTTATTTTTTGGGGAGAGGGGTTGGTCTGGGTTGGGTTTTTTTGCGTGTGTGGTTGGTGTTGTTAGTTGTCAACCACCCTCTTAAGGTATCAACATCATTATGCGCACGTTATTACGATGGTAAGTCATATCTCAACACTCTGGTTAATTTTGTATATTAAATATATATATATACATTATATATATATATATATATATATATATATATATATATATATATATATATATATATATATATATATATATATATATATAGCCTAGATGTTTTTACGCTCCGATCGACACAATTTAGATGATTTGGGAGACGGGCTTCGACCCTGCCTGTCAAGGCCAACCCAAGCTGAGAGGGATACAACAACACCCCAGGGGAAAGAACGAGATAACCTTTAAAAATAATCCTCCCCCGACTTCTGGACTCGAAAATTCGAACTCAGGTCTTTCAGTGCAACGGTTAATCACTTAACCCTATCCGTACGCCTGGGGGTCATTTTGTACCCCCCGGGTTGTATTCTTCACATTTTAAAATACTTGTAGTGCGAAGATCTCTTTGAAACTTTCAGTATTTCTCAAAAAATCATTTTGACAGACTGCTGTGCAAAGCGTACGGAAGGGGGCTCTCGTGGCCTAGAGGTTAAGGTGTTGGCCTCTCATTCAAAGGTCCCGGGTTCGAATCCGGGTAGCGACCGGAAAATGTTCTCTAAAATTGTCTCCTTTCACTCCTGTCCTGCTCTCTAGCAATGTTCTGTTGTCTGCTTTCGTTTCCTCTTTCTGCCCCCACCCCATCACCTCCTTTGCCCCCTCCTATGGGCTCCTGAGTCTTTCTGCAGCCTTTCTACTGCTACTCCTTGGCTCCTCCTTACTGCTGTCTTTCTGCCACACCCCTGATCTTCTGGTAGGAAAGATCTACACCTAGCCTTCTCGGACAAAGGCGAAAAATCTCGGAGGGCCCGTGTGCAAGTTGCGCACGTTAAAGTTCCCTTGGTGGTCTGAAATCAATAAGAGTAGGCTTCGGCCGCCACCCGGGCACCATTCAAAATTTCCTACCAACTGAAAATACTAGATGTGTCCCGCGCGCTCATATGACCTTATGCAGTTGCGAGCGCCGTAAAACATTTTACAAAAAACAAAAACAAAAAAAATGCGTACGGATCGGATTAAGGAATAAATTGGAAAGTGGTACTGAGTTCTCCACATCGTATGGATACGATAGTAAAACACGACGTACGGATAAGGTTAACCACAACACCCCAGTCCCCGCTGCACCACTCCTCTGGCACAAGAGGGTTCAAAAGAGTTAACATTCAGTATGAATCCCATAATGATTTAATGAGTCTTAGATGGCAAATTAGGAAAAACCCATTCGCAGTGCAATAACAGCGTAGATGGGCTCTCGGCTCGTAATGCGTACAGCAGAGAATCTCAACGCCATAACAATAAAGTAGGCATACAGTGGTGTGTGGTTATGTATGTTGATCAGTTTCTGCGCGTTGGCTACGTACGTGCAGCTGTACGGTAGGTGCGTGGTAGGCTTATTATTATAGAACCAGGGTCAGCGGTCCAAAGGGGTAGCCTTGAATGGGTGATTAAGCAAGCCAGACAGTACAGGTGCTGTTATATAGAATAATAATAGACTGTTTGTTTCTGTGTGGGTGTGTGTGTGTGTGTGTATGGGGGGGGGGGGGGTGTTTGTTAGTTTGTGTGTGTGTGAGTTTGTGTGTGTATGTTTGTTTGTTTGTTTATCACTTTGGTTTTTTGTGTGTTTATATTTTTTTTATTTTTTTTTTTACTTTGGGTTTAAATAATGTTATATAATATGTATATGAAGGGCACGATAGAAAAACCAGCGATGTCATGTTTTTGCAATTCCGAGACAATAAAAAAAAAAAAAACGTTAATGAGTTGTAACTCTTTTTCTGCTACAATGGTCTCTCCTCAGTTTACACATTGACTTCAAGTATGACCATTTGTGCTGACAAAGAGAAGTTTGAGCGGATTCAATATCCGCCATAAAGAGAAGCGGGTGGTTGGCGGGTCCTCTGGTGTGGTTTGCTCCTTCTTTCTTATCAAACATCTATCGTCCTTATCTCCCCTCCTTCTATTTTGTGTTTGCTACTCCCTTGTAACATCTCTAATCTTCGGCACTTATATGACCTTATAGTGTTGCAGGTGCCGTAAAACACTTACTAAAACTAAAAAGAATTTTTCGCAGTCCTCGTGCTGTGGGTGTTTCGGTGAGAGCAAAAAGTGTCGCGACGTGGTGGAATCAGCCACTCGTCAATTTTGGGATTTAATATGCTTGTTAATTTGTCTTGCTTAAGATGAAAAAAATCACCCATCTATTTTGAATGGAAATTGAGATATTTGCCATTGAAGAAAGTGGGGGTCATCCGGTTTTGGGGGTAAAATTACCTAGAGAATGGGTGCCAAAGTCTGGTAGCTTCTATAGATTGAGAATCCTTTAAAAAAATGAAAATGTGACTATTATTGTGTGCCTTTAATCAGCGTTTTTCATGAAAATCCCCCAGATTTGTGTTTTTAAATGGACATAAAAGAGTTGAACTAAGAAAAGAAATTTTGAAAAATAATTGCCCGAAGGCCAAAAAAATGCCAGTTTCTTTGATTTCATTATTTTGACGAGCGCCTGATTTCATCACGACGCCTCACAAAATTTAAATAGAATAAGTATGTTGCAAACTGACCCTGACAGCTCTGGTTTTTCCCTTGTAAACTGTTGGCAAAGGTCTCCATCTTCTAGGAAGTCAATGAATTGTGAGCTTCCTTACTCATAAATATGAATGCATACAAAACTAAATGATTCAAACAAGAAATGGTCGCTTTTAAGTACAAGTGGCTAACCCAGATTTCAGAGGTCTCAAGAAATCTTGACCTATACCAAAAGTGGGCATTGCCCTACCTGTAAAAGTTTGGTTTCATTGGTGTGTTGTTCTGTTATAGAAAAAACTCTACTTGTCTTTTAAAGAAACTGAACAAGGTCCAAAAACTGTAACTTCGATTTTTTCAAAACATCAATTTTCTGGATAGCCCACTTGTGCTTAAAAGCGACTACATTTGCATACCATTTTGTACTATTCACTATGTTTTTAGATTATTTAATATCCGTTTTTGGATGACGAGTGTGAGACATCAGATTCTTATGTGGCACTTGGTCCTCCAACATTGGGAAATTCGGAGAAAAGCTGTCGGGCCAGAATACCTTTAGGACCTTCAAGTGTGAGTGTGTGAGTGTGTGTGAGGGTGGGGGTGTGTAAATATGTATAATTATTTTCTAAATTATTTGAATTGCTCGGACTACGTCTCGCTCAACAAGATAGAAAGAACGAGTAAGCAAAACTGCCAAGAGGACGAGAAAGTGCGTAATAAATGAAAACCGAAACAGAAAAGGTCCAGATCAAGTCTCCAGTTGGAACATACTTGGCTTGCTACGCACATCCGGGCTCTCCATTCTCTGTGGGGCCAATATGTCGGCAGCCGTGACGTCATACGTGGAAGATGATTTTCACTTACTTTAATTTTCACAACTCTCTCTCTCTCTCTCTCTCTCTCTCTCTCTCTCTCTCTCT
>NW_004797489.1:308827-319603 GCF_000002075.1 Aplysia californica | reverse complement strand
CATTGGAGTATCTTCTCTCTATCCTTGATAATGGTGTGAATCGACCCTTGTGGAATGTCGAACTGACGACGAATCTCTGCCAGTGGAGCTTGCTTTTTGTCAACAGCCTGGAGTATTTCGTATTTTTTGCCAATTGCAAGACATTTGCTCTTGCGCTTGGCATCGGTGGTGACACATTACGCGTGCGTGTTGCTAGGTTTCGGGCTTGATCGAGGTCTGCTGCACACCGCAGCCCTATCTCGCTTCACACGCTGCCTGAGCTCGCAGTGGCATGGCTTGCATGGGCTTGCTCCATCACTGCGTCACTCTATCTCTCTCTCTCTCTCTTACTTTTTACACATTGTTAACGAGCCTTTGTCCCTGCTATAACCGGTTGGGCTCCGATTAGGCCCTGTTATAGCCGATAACTTTTAATAGAGACAAAGAGTAGAAAAAAACGGGGATTTTAAAAATCCCTGTTATTACCGGATCCCTGTTATTACCGGGCCTGTTATATATGGTTTCCGCTGAAAAAGCAAACTAAAACAGCAGAAAAAAACAACAGAAACTGACACAGAAAGAAGAAATATCGGTTGATCAATTTTGTCAAGACTGAAAGAAGGGAATTATCGAGAAAAAAAAAAGGCGGAAGACTAAATGATCATCGAAAGCTTATGTGATCAACAAAGAATATTAATATTACCTTAAAAAAATTAATGCGCACTTAACATTAACAACAGGAAAACCCAGTCCTCAACGTAAAAGAAACGAGAAAACAGATTTGGGCACGGCCCTATTACTATTTCCGGTCTATATCGCAGACCCACAGCCTTTCTTTACAACTGTGGGAAAAAAAGAGGTTTCTGGCAAGGGAACTAACCGTGAAAATTAAACATTTCGGAGTAGCGTACACAGTAGCCGCCCCGTTGCAGAATTTGTATTTGAGCTGTTCTTTAGTCTTTCATTTCACCTGTTAAGATTTGCCTGGACCGGTATTTATAGTGTAGTTATAAGGCGTTTTACCATCGCACACAGAAGACCAGAGTTTGATTCTAATATAAAAGAGTCTTTATTGAGTACCTCAGCCTTTTTGCTTGGATTTTCTTAGTTAGTTTTGTTTGTTTTAGAAGGAGTTTTACGGCGCTCTCAACTGCATGAGGTCACATGAGCGCGCTATGGGACTTTGTATCCTTCTCAGCCCTATTAACAGTTCTATATATTTACGGGGCAATGTCCTTACAACGGGAGGCACAAATTAAGTCCCGCGACGACCACTCACTACTGGCAAAAATCAGGACTGGTCACTTCTCTGTGCTGCGGGCCTACAAAAATAGAATAGACAAAACATCAGACCCAATGTGTCCTCCATTGTGCACCGAGTACCCCACGATTTAGAGCACAGGCTGCAGATATGCCCTGCAACGGAGGTTCAGGCGTTGGCATCCCTTTGGGGAGGATTCAGGGAGGTTGGACTGCCTCACACGCTTCTCGAGAAATGTGATTGTCCTGGCAAAAAGCACGCTCTTCTGGGCTCCAAACAATTCGAAAGGATAGGCACACACAACAACAACAGCAAATAAGCAAACAAACAAACAAATGGCAACAACTACAACAACATCAACAACAACAAACAAAAACACTATTTGTGAGGCAGCGTGGTGGAATCAGGCTCTCGTCAATTTTTGGGTATGTAGACTTATTGGTATTATCTTAAAGCTTGTTCACTTGTGTTTATTTGGATGAAAAAAATATCCATTTATCTTAATTACAAGTCAAGATATTTGCGGGTCTGTGGTAAATGAAAATTTCCATTTTTTTCTGTCTTTAATCAACGTTTTTCAGGAAAATCCACACAGAAATGAATTTTGTAATGGGCATGAAAGGTGTTGAGCCAAAAAAAACAAAAATTTGATAAAAATTTACAAACCAGCAGAAAAAAGTTTCTTCACTTTGATTATTTTCACGAGAGCCTGACTCCACCACGCTGCCTTACATTTCTACACAAAGTTTAGGGTCGGCAGAGAAGTGTTTTAAATTGCGGCCAAATAGCAAATCAATTACTCCAAACCTGCCCAACACATGAAGTGAATAGGAGGAAGAGTGTTAGCCCAACCCCGGGCAAGAAGACCGAAAACTCTTAGTTTTAGTAAGTGTTTTACAGCACTTGCAGCACAATAAGGTCATATAAGGGCCGAAGATTAGAGGTGTTACCAGGGAGTAACAAAAATAAAAAAGAAGGAGGATGTATATATTCAGGACGATAGATGTTTGATAGAAAAGAAGAAGCAAACCACACCAGAGCACCCGCCAACCACCCAGTGCTATCCAAAACTCTATGGAAGCCTGGAATTAGGAAGACCAGCGATAAACAGCAGCCTTTGCACTAGAGACTGGGATGTTTGTCTGGACAAGAAGAACAATAACAGAAACAAGAACAATGATAAGAACAAGAAAAAGAAGAACAAGGACAAGAAGAACAAGAAGAACCACAAGAAGAATAAGGACAAAAAACAGCCTAGAGATCTACTCACCTCATCAAGTGCAGCAGTATTTTTCCACAGCTTGGTCCCAGCATCCGGCTCCTCCTGACCTTGACCTTGACCTTTACCTTGATGTGCAACCTCGTTGTTCCCCAGAAACATCCTCCCGGCATTATTATTCTGCTTCCGGGCGGTGAGTAACCCTCCTCCCTTATCATGCTGCTGCCCCTGTTTCTGCTGCTGCTGCTGCTGTAAAATCTGCGGCTGCTGCAACAAAAGCTGCGGCTGTGGCTGATAGGAGAGATACTGATACCTCTGCTGTGGCTGATTCGGTAATGACTTGCTGGAGATGGAGGTTTTGGTGCTTTTCTCGCTAGAGTTAGATCCCTTTTTGCTGCTGTCTGCCCCGCCGGTCATGCCGGCGCCACTTCCGGTGTGTCTGCTGGCAAAGGGGAGGTTAATCCCGTGCAGGGGGTGGAGGGGACCGGATGTACCCGGCATGGTGGTCGGGCGTGACTCCTAGCTGGCTCTTCTGTTGAATCATTGAGGAAAAATATTTATCGAGAAGAAGAAGAAGAAGAAGAAGAAGAAGAAGAAGAAGAAGAAGAAGAAGAAGAAAAAGAAGAAGAAAAAGAAGAAGAAGAAGAAGAAGAAGAAGAAGAAGAAGAGGAAGAAGAAGAAGAAGAAGAGCAATGGTAATGATAATGATCATAATAATATTAACAATTGCAATGATTAAACGTACGATGTCCACACTCGGTGCGTTTCATAGTTAACTCTATTTGGACGCCCTGGTGTCATTTTGTAACCCTGGGTTTGTATTCTTCACATTTTAGAATACTTCTAGTTCGAAGATCCCTTTGAAATTTTCAGTATTTCTCCCAAAAACAAAAAATTTTGACAGACTGCTGTGAAAAGCGTACGGATCAGATTAACGAGTAAATTTCCTTATTGGAAAGTGGTGGCACAGAGTTCCCTACGTCGTATGGATACGATAGTAAAACACGACGTGCGGAAGGGGTTAATGCTACTCCAGCAGGCCCTAAAACACGCGGAAACAGCCTGGGCTTCCTGGGACGCACACAGTGCAAGTTGATGACCACATGCATCAAAACATTAACAAACTGACAAGATCCTTAGATGAATTTGTATCGCCAGATGCCCATTCCCCCATCTGAGTGGGGTGAGGAAAGTTCATTTAGTAAAATGTTGTAAAGTAAAAATTTTACGGCACAGAGGTCGCCTTTGGCTGAGATCAAAAGTGTAGTATATTCTGTTCTCTGACTTTTCTCGGCCTTGTGCCCACTCGGAAGCAGGACAGATGCGGCATGAAGATGATAGCTGATGAGGTCTTAACCAACCTCGATTATATCTAGTGTATGGTACCCTTCCTCTTTTTAAAAAAAACCTTCTGTTTTTGTGTCCACAGTTTTAGTTGCAGTTGTTGTTAACAAATCTTGAGATCAATCTTCCCACGGCATGTTTAAAAATAGCCAGTATAATTACGTGTTGCCCAAAATGGTAATAAGAACATGTTAATAAGGTATTTTCTCTGTTATTTTGGCAGGTCAACGAAGAACGTGAATTCCGGATTTGTTTTCATTCACAATTCTTTGGCACCACCTCGAATAAGAAGCTTTGTCAATTAATGTATTTTCATTGTTGGAAAGCTTTTTGTGTGTGGCCTTATCCGTATCTAGATCTAGTTCTTTGTCTCACTTTGATTACTTTGTCAAACAAGTCAACCGATGACCTCATTATTCTGGATTTTTAGCTTTCGCTATAAATATACCTCTATGCAACCCGTCGAGTCAATTTTTTAAAGAAATAATGTAGCCGTTTCTTTTCGTCCCCTCGACACAATCAGTAATTTAGATTATGAATTTTAGGAAGGCGGACTTGACCACGCCTTTTAAGGTTAACCCAAGCTGAGAAGGCTACTACGTCCCGAAAGACAGACCGACCACTCGATATATCTTACAAGTATGTCATGCTGACCACACTGGAATCGAACTCCGGTCATGATCTGCGTTGCGACAGCGAAGGGTCTAACCGCTACACAAGAGACGCCGGAATGCGTAACCAGTGGAGCCCATTACAGTGATTAATCTACAAGGTAGCCTATATTATGAAACATAATCCATACCGGAAAGGCTGGAGAATGCCTGCTAGATGAGTCCGGGTGCATACTACTTTGGACGTTATAGGGGGGTATACGTAAGTGAAAATACTTACCACACACTTATACCACATTCCTCAGTCCCATAACTCTCCGGGATTGTATATGATCCGGATGACTGAGTTTTTGTAAACAGTAACGGTCTATAATAATCCATCTATTCAAAAATAAAACGACATTTTTTTTAAATGTGAGGCAGCGTGGGGGAATCAGGCTCTCGTCAATTTTTGGCCATGTAGAGTTATTGGTATCATCTTAAAGCTTGTATTGTTGATTTGTCTTTATTTGAATTAAAAAGATATCCATTTATCTTGAAAACAAGTCGCGATATTTGCGAAAGAAGGAGGTGGGGGTCACCTATTTTCAGAGGTAAAATTAGTTAAAAAATGGCCGCCAAAGATTAGTTATTTCCTTAGCTTAAGAGTCCATGGTAACAGAAAATTTACATTTTTGTACCTTTAATCGACGTTTTTCAGAAAGATCCACACAGATATGAGTTCTTTAATGGGCATGAAGGGTGTTGAGCCAAAAAACAAAAGTTTGATAAAAATTCACAAACCGGCGGAAAAATGGAAGTTTTTACACTTTGATTATTTGGACGAGAGCCTGATTCCACCACGCTGCCTCACAATTATGTACTTTTGATTTCCGCTGAGTTGGAGTTGGAGATTTTGAAACTAAGATAAATTCCATTAACATTTTCCTGTATTTTCAAACCAGGGTTGTAGGTAGTAGGGAGGTATTTTATTCAATGTTTAAGTCCATTGGCCCACATCACATAGACATACACAAAACTTTACAAAAAAGCATTCAGTGAAACAGCATAAATTGAATTGTAGATGACGCTCATATAAGAAACTTTAAGTATGTTTTGTTTTGTTAAACAACGCTTTCATAAATAAATAGTGTATATAGGTTGTACATTTTATTATACCTTTTTTTCGGTACATGTTGTAAATTTATATCACTGGGTTAAGTTAGGAAGAGGGGGGGGGGGCGAATAATGTCTTTTAAATTGCAAAGCTTGACCAATAAAAAATGACGTTAATGAGAGCCACACCTCTCGCGCTCGGGTATTTATTTCATTATTATTGTTCAATGGTTTAAATAACTAAGATAATGCAATTACATATTCTGATGACAAATTATGTTCCACAGAAATAAAACAAAGAATTCGTATGTCTAAAGATCGTTTCAATAAAATGAGCCCAATCCTTAAAAAAAAAAAAAAGAAACATCTCAACGACTACCACAAAGAAAGTTGTAAAATACCTGGTCAACCCGTCTATATCGCTGCGAAAGCTGGACAATCACTATAAAGACAGTGGAATCAACATAGAGGCAACAAGAATGTGGTTTCCTAGGAGACTGCTGAGATCTTTTTTTAAAGGAGAAAAAACCAATTCTGGCGCAGAAGAGTTTACCGCACTTTCGAGCATTTGAAAGCTTCACTTCCACGATAAAACAATATTATGGTGGTGCCCAGCTTGCGGGCTTCTCTCTTGGCTTCACTCTGTTACTATTCAATCATTTAACAAATGAGTCTTTTATATGATGTGATGTGTGCCAATAGCCTTAAACGCTGAATAAACTTACTTACTAACTTACTCTGTTACTAGAGAGACAACAATTTCTGATCTGATTGTTAATGTTGTAACACCAGTAAAATGGCTGCTTGCACTGTATGCCAGAAAGTTGAGATTGTTACACAATGCATCAAGTCTGTTGGGGCAATAATATAGACTGTAAAGCGCAAAGAGCTTGTTGTTGAGCAGGAATTTACACAATGCTAGCTATTTATTATTTATTAATTAACAGTAAATGAACCAAAAAAATTTGGCTGGGTGTGTGTCTTGAAGAAACACTATCCTTCCAGATGATACCGGAATCAAACTCACAACCTTTTTGGTCAACTTCTGATACCTTACTTCTTAACCAGGATGCCCCTCAAACTAAACATTAAAGAAAGAAAGAAAGAAAAAAAGAAAGAAAGAAAGAAAGAAAGAAAGAAAGAAAGAAAGAAAGAAAGTGGTGAAACATTTCCAAACGCTTGCACAGAAGAGTGGTCAAGACTTGTCCACACGAAGGCCCAAGGAACAAAATGTACGAGAACGACGTTGTTTTGGTGTCACGACTCACGACCTTTGCATCACTGCTGGCTTGTTTAAGAGGCGAGACCCCTAACGTACCGTTCACTTCCTATAGGGCCCAGACATATTATGAGAATGTTCAAGTAAAGTATTTTTTCTAATTAATGACACAGCGCAGGACTGAGCTAAATCTCAAACCCTCAAACCCTCACCTACACGATCACGAGTCTGATAAAGTAACCACCAGACTACCGATGACACCTCTGTAATGTACGGGAAGTATTTTTAGAACTTCCAACTTCCAGCAACACTCTTTCAATATCATTGCTCTCTAGTGAAGATCACAACACGCATTGCCGCGTCTACAAAACCAAGACCCCATTTTCCGTTACAACACTGCTTCTAAATAATTAATTCAACATATTTACACCTCTTGAAACTCCTTCACAAACAGGTTACAACTTCTGTTCTGTCTCTCTTTTGTTCTGTGCTCAGAACTTCTCAGCTCAAGCCTACAACCATGTCACAAATTGTGATTAATTCTTCCACAAAAATTCTACACAATGGGCTTCTGGAGTCTAGTGGTATAGGCTCTCAGACTCTCAGCTGTAAGATCAACGGTTCGAATACCGTCTGGTGCCCGACGTTGTGTCCTTGGGGGAAAGCACTTTATATGAATTCTCCTCACTTCAACCAAGTGAGAATGGGTACCCAGCTAAAGACAGCGAAAGCTCTTGTCGATTTAATTTTTCTTCTTTTTTTTTTTTTTTTTTTTTTTTGGGGGGGGGGGGGGGGGGGGTTATGCATGCCAACCGCAACTTGCATTGTATTTATCCCGGGGGAACGAGAAATTATCTGAGAGTGCTAGGGTCTGCTAATTTATTGATTGGTGTAAAGTGCATAAACATGCTGTAGAGCATAAATATTCGCTATATAACCGCAATTATTATGATTAAACTACAATACACCCCGCTCCCTTTCCACACACACACACACACACACACACACACACACACACACACACACACACACACACACACACACACAAACACACACACACACACACACATGTACGCACACGCACATACAAGCACCATTAAGAGTAGACTTGACAACCGCCAAGAAAATAGTAAGTGTACCTATTGAACCTATATTTCCCTGAACATAAGGATCATCTTTATGGGTTGTATAACAACATAAACTAGTAATGATAATAATACAGGTGACGATAAAAACAATAATAGTAACAATAATAATAACAATAATAGTAATGATAATGATAATAATAATAATAATAATAATAATAATAATAATAATAATAATAATAATAATAATAATAATAATAATAATGGTGGTGGTGATAATAATATTATTTTTAATAATTCATTCTTTTTTTTTTACGAGCGAGGGGTGGGGGGGGGGGGGTGAGGTGAAAACCAAATATTTACAAATTTTAAAAACCTGGAGAAAGCAGCCCTATTTGCACGAATTAGCTGCGAACAAAATTAGTCAAAATCAGAAAGAAAAAGAATCCCTAAAACAGCAATAACTCCGCTCACCTTTAATACGAAATAGAAAAATCTTTCACCAACATCTGCGTGAAGTCAAAAGTTACCAGTCAAGCCGCAGAGAAGCTCAGAAATGTGCCCCCGGTTGTTGGAAAAGATTAAATGACAGCGTTTCTGTGATATATTATTGGAAAGCCAGCGTTATCCCCCTCCACGAAAACTTACGAGGAAAACAGTTATGGTATTAAGTGCCAGCAGAACTGGCGAATAGTAAAACCAGGCAGCGATGTACGTTCCGGAAAACCGGTTAATCGCAAGTCGTTTAACTGAGAGGAACAGTGCGTGTATTTCTTGTGTAGGCCTATTTATTTATGCTAGTTTGACTTTCAGAGAGCAGGTAAAGGTATAGCTGAGGTCTCCATTCTGAATTTTTTTTTTTACCCAATACTATACGCACTTCTGGGGTCTTCACTCATCTTTAGTTTTAGTTAGAGTTTCACGGCACTTCCAACACAATAAGTTCATATAAATGCCGAAGATAGAGGCATTACAAGATAGTAACAAACACAAAAAGAAGGCGGACAGATAAGGAAGACAGCTGTTTGATTGGAATGAAGGAGCAAAACACACCAGAGCACCCGTCAACCACCCACTTCATTCTCCATGGGGTCAACATAAGAGTAGTTATAAGTACGCCATGTGTGAACGATTAAAAAACAAAACAAACAAATTACAACAACTTATTTTAAGAAGGGAGATTTCAACTGGACCCCAACCGAGAGAACTTATCTTCACAATTATTTTGAACATTCAGTATAAAACAATATTGTATAATATTAGCAAAACAAAAAAACAAAAAAACAAGAGCCACAGCTAACAAACATAGCCTATTCATACTTTTAGCTGATGCCTGTATAAAGTAACAATAAGCTCTCGATATTATTATTGTCATTCACTATATAAGACAGTAGAAAAAAACTATAACAAACTAAACTACAGGTATTGGACTTATTCATACTATCTAGTCACCGGTGCGTGTATGAAATAACACTCAGCAGTCGATCTGTCGTCTTTTCTGGAAGTACTAGACTCTTTCTCAGTGAAGTAAAAAGTAGACTTGTTGACTATTCTGAGCAGACCATAGAGGAAGAAGTCTGTCGCAAGTATAGTGTTTTCTCTCTTACAATTAAGTTTCAAGAAACAGCTGAACATATCATCAACCTCCCACGTTATTGAAGCAGAAGAGTCAAAGCTTTGTTAAAAACCCATAGCCTTCCATTGAATAACAATCTCTATCGATGGGAATTAACTAATTCACCCTTATTATGTGAGAGGTGTAGCTCTCATGAAATTGAAGATGAATTTCACTTTATTTTCTATTGTTCACACTTTGTCCATCAAAGGAAATTGTTAATCCCTCCCAGTGACAGAAATATGCAATGTTTGACCCATGATAAGAGATATGTGCACAACCTGTATTTATTCATTATGAAAACTTTACTCAACAAATGAGTGTTTAATGTGATGTGATGTGGGCCAATGGCCTTGACACTGAATAAACTTACTTACTTACTTACTTACTTACTGTCGTCATTTCGTACTAGTTCAAGACAATAGAAGAAGAAAAAAAAAGACAAAAAACGGTAGGCCCTAAGAGCTATTGGATTTACTTGTACTTGTATCGTTCTCCGGTGCTTTTAGAAAATTTCAGTTGGCGATACATTGTCATCATTACAAGACAAGAAAAAAGGCAGGCAAAAATTACCGGTTTTGGGGAGAAAAAAAAACAGACAAAAATTACAGGTGTTGAACTTTCTTGGGGGCTCTCGTGGTGGCCTAGAAGTTGTAGTGTTCACCTCTCATTCAATAGGTCCCGGGTTCGAATCCGGATAGTGTCGGAAAAATGTTCACCAAAACGTTCTCCTTTCACCTCCTTTCCTGCTCTTTAACGATGTTCTTTCGTCTGCTTTCGTCTCCACTTTCTGCCCCGTCCCCCTCACCTCCTTTGCCCCCTCTTATGGGTTCCTGACTCTTTCTGCAGCCTTTCTACCACTACCCCTTGGCTTCTTCTTACTTCTGTCTTTCAGCCTCACCCCTGATCTTCTGGTAGAAAAGATCTACACCTAGCCTTCTCGGACAAGGTTGAAAATATCGGAGGTTCCGTGTTCAAATTGCGCACGTTAAAGATCCCTTGGTGGTCCAAAATCGATGAGAGTAGGCTTCGTAGGCATGTATAATTTATTTGTAGAGCACCAGCCCCGCCATCAATGCATAGGTACTGTTTACCCCTCTTTTTCTTTTTTGAGAATTTATTATTATTTTTTCCCATCATTTTGTTCTGAATCCAAGTTTTTATTCCGTCAATGGGGGCGTAAGAACATCTATATTATTTTCTTAGAAAAATATTATTGTTTGTTTTCTTTTGTTGTGGAAGCGTACCGCAGTATTGTCTCTTCAGGTCGGGAACCTCGGGAGACCAAAATATTATTCGGGGGAGGGGAAGGGGAAAGGGAGAAAGGGGAGAAAGGGGGCGGGACGGG
>NW_004797489.1:305294-307881 GCF_000002075.1 Aplysia californica | reverse complement strand
AATAATAATAATAATAATACCAATTGCATTTAAAAAGGGGCATATCCACGCTCTACAACATGCGGTGCCCTTTTGCAACTAACACCAGCATACACTCAGAAACACTCTCGGCTTCTCGGGAATCATACAGTGCAAGCTGCGGGTTACACGCACGGAAACACTAACAGATAAACAAGATATATTATTTCGTAGTCTTAAAGCTGGGTACCCATTCTCACATGCGTGACGGGAGGAAAATTCCCATGAAGTGCCTAAATTCCCACCAACACAACATCGGGCCCCTAACGGGATTCGAACCCACGACCTTACAGTTGTGAGTACGAGAGCTGAACCACTAAACCACTGGCGCCATAATAATACAGTAATAACATACTATATATTCATAAAATATTAACAGACAGCCAAGACTCCAAGGACAAACCCTAGCCAGCCAACAGAATCGCCGAAGGCAGTGATTGAAAGGTAGCGTGGATTGCTGTCAATTAAGAACTAGTATTCCTATATTACACTTAAGCCGATACGTATACAAATCTGCTGACTTTAAATAGCAGCAAAGCTCCACTTTCTGCGCTCACTAATACACATGAAATTGTCTAAGATGCCCTGGGGGGTTTGGGGGGGGAACCGGGTTTCTCAGACAGGTGGTCGTCTTACAGAGTGTCATTATAATGTTAAAAAAAACGTACTGTGTGAAATGGGAAGTGACCGTTTGCACAGGTGATTGTCTTTACTATACAGGTGGCCGCTAGGGCTGGGTTCTTTTTTCGTAAGTTTTACGGCACTTGAAACACAATAAGGTCATATAAGTGCCGAAGATTATAGGTGTTTCAAAGGAGTAACAAACACAAAAAAGGAGTGGAGATAAGGACGATAGATGTTTGATAGGAAAGAAGGAGCTAACCACATCAGAGCACCCGCCAACCACCCACAGGACAGGTTGACTCCAGTCATATTGGCATCTGTGGAGCAGCGGGCAGGCACTTCGCCGTTGTAGTTGTAGGCAGAGGACCTGCATTCGACTCCCGCGTTCGGAGAACTTTTTTTCGGGTATCTCGATCTTTCTACCGGGTTATCATAAAATAATATTATAATGCGAAGCATGCTGACAAAACGAGTTACTTCTTGGATTCGAGCCCTATAGAAACAGGTATACCACGCTTAAAGGTGAAGTTTTTACTCTTTATAAAAGTATGAAATAGTAAAAGGCTGTTTATACTTAGAGAATTTGGCATCAATTAAAAATCTACAAATTTGACCCTAGTGTCGATTTTTGGCCAATATCTCCTTCTGTGGAATGTCGGAAGTAACTCGTTTTGTCAGCACGCCTCACATATGTGAGGCATTATGGAGAAATCAGGCATTCGTCAAAATAATAATGAAATCGAAGAAATTGACTTTTTTCTGTCCATTTGGCAATTCTTTTCGAATTATTTTTTTTTTTACTCAACACCTTTAAGATCCATTAAAAGCACATTTCTGTTTGGAGTTTACAGAAAAATATTGATTTAAAGACCAAAAATGTGAATTTGCAGGTTCTAAGGACTCTCAAGCTTTGAAAGTTCTCAAACTTTGGCGGCAATTTCCTAATCAATTTAACCTCTGAAACCAGGTAATCCTCCCCCTCCCCCTCCTTCAGTCGCGGGCTTTAGGATGACACCAATAACCCCATTTGCCAAACAATTGACGAGCACCTGATTCCACAACGTCGTGACACATTATAAAGATCTCTCTCAGCTAAATGGATACAGTTGAAGTAGCCTGCCTTCTAAATGACCTAAATTGTGTTGGTGGGGGTACATGTATAGTATTACGTGCTTTATGTCTGTTCATGTGTCCCAGAAACTGCAACTGTCTTATCACGGTCGGTTTTTTTTTCAGCGACTACTTCATAAGGAACCGGGTGTATTATGATAATAATATGATAATAATATTATACATATCCCTATCAATTACTCTCCCCCTCCTCCCCGAAAAAAAAAGAATTATTGTTCCACGTCTGAGTCGCTTGCTGTCACTCCTTGAGGCCCCGGAGGAAAGATAAAGTTGTTACGTGCAGTGTGTAGGTATGTCAGAAGAAGAATAAAATAGCGATGATTGAACGTGTATGAAGACTACAGGGGAAAACGACGGTAGTCACAAACTGAAAATCGTGAGGGTACCAATTTTGAACGCTTGTTGATTCATAACTGTAGATTCTATTTCTGTTCAACTGTTGGTTGATTATTGTTGCTAGATTTCCCATTCAACAACACGTAACAATAAACCACCAATCAAACAAATATGAAGTTATGAGTCCACAAACTTTTAAAATTGACACACTCAGAATTTCCAGTTTGTGACTACCGTCGTTTTCCCCCTGTAGTCTGTAGTCTTTGTATGTTAAGTGAGAAGAAAGGAGAGTGATGAGAGGAACGTTCTAACCCACTTTGGATCCTGAACGCAAGGTCGCACAGCATGTCTGATTGTGTCTGTGAGTTGGCTTGAGACACAAAAGTTGGAGAAAGACAGAAAGGGGGATGGAGAGAGCGTGGACAGGGAGGAGGAAGAGGAGGAGGAGGAGAGAGAGAGAGAGAGAGAGAGAGAGAGA
>NW_004797489.1:273659-305036 GCF_000002075.1 Aplysia californica | reverse complement strand
AACAGACAGACAGACAGACAGACAGACAGACAGACAGACAGACAGACAGACAGACAGACAGACAGACAGGGGGCTAATTCGATGTAATGTGACGTATCCTATTTTTCGCTTGACCCCTTCATAATAATATACATGTATAAGTTTTTTGCACAAGTTTTTAGGTGCCATCCTTCAAGGACCACACTAAAGGAAAATGTTTTTACTTAAAAGAAAGCGAGTGTGGACCTTATGCCTTTGTATGGCATGACATTTTCCGTAGGGTTTTAAAATTGTCCATTTTCTAGAAGGATAACATTTCCAGTAAAAATAGAAGGATACAAATAATCTACATTATACTTTTTTATCCAACGGAGAACCCGGAGAGGGACTTAGGGTTGCCCTTACGACCACGAAAAAAGATCATAATCGTAAAGTCCTTCGCTTTCGTTTAAAATCCCGTAACTGAAGTGAAGTGCCCCAAAGCTTAGAGAACAGGCGACTGTGATGTAGCATTACACACATCGCTGTCGCATGCTGGAGACCCGAGTTCGATTCCTGAGTGGAAGGTATTTTTATCAAGTTCATGTATCATATTATATAATATCTCGGTCTCTTCTGCTAAGATACTGTATCCCTCTAAGACAGGGTTGGCCATGACAGGCTGAGCCGATTCCTGCCTCCCTAGTGACCTTAGTTGTGTCGATAGGGGTGTAAAAAAACTATAGTCGATTCCGTTTGTGTTGAACTTGCTTGATTAAATCTTCGTTTAATTAAGTTGATCTTTTTCTAAGGTCTCAGCACCCCTGCTTCATTTTCACCGTAGGTCCCAACGGTCAAGCTGAACTTCGGATGAGTTGATCTTTTTTCACTCCCTTATATTTTCATCTGCAGTTGACCATACATTACCTTTACTTAGTCCACCTAGAGAAATAGAATCACAATTGGGAGGCAGCGTGGTGAAATCAGGCGCTCGTCAAAATGGCAAAAAATCAAAATCAAAGAAGCCTCATTTTTCTGGGCGTTTAGCAATTTTTTTCTAATTTTTTTCTAATTTTTTTTCGGATTTTTTAAATAACACCTTTTATGTCCTCTTAAAAACATATTTATGTGAGGATGTTACCGAAAAAAAGTTCATTAAAGGCACACAAAAAAGTAAATTTCCAGTTTCCAAGGACTCTCAAGCTTTGGAAATCACCACACTTTGGCGACCATTTTCTCACTAATTTTGTCTTTCATATCCTCTTTCAATCGGAAATATTTCGACTTCTCTTCAAGATCTCTATAAATGAGTATTCATTTCACAAATTGCAAGACAAATGAACAAGCTTTATGATGCTTTCAATAACTCATGTGCCCAAAAATTGACGAGCGCCTGATTCCACCGCGTCGTGACACAATTTATAACCAGCAAATGCTAGACCCTACTTGCCCGTCACAAAACTCTATCGGTGAGATGGCGTCCTATTTTGCTCTCAGCAGCACGTCGTTTCACTGAACTGTCTACTTTTGCTTAATTAAAAGTATAAATCATGTCGATTGGGGACAAAACACTTAACTTACAACCATTGGCTAAGTTTAAGTCACCATTTCTTTGTGCATTCTTTCTGTACCTCCACTTCTGAGGGGTCCGCGAGCCGAGTTATACACTGCAGACCACCCGTCAGTCATCATACCCGGATCCCCAGCCCTGCCTGTAAGCCTACCTCCAGAGTGACGCTAATGGGCGGTGAAGATTTACTACTGATTGCTTTCGTAGATTGGCCATAGAGGATTTTCTTCCTATTTTCTATTGTTCGTTAATTCGTACAGCCCAAGGACTTGCCGGGTACGTAGTAATGCTATTAATACTATTATAACATTCTTCAATGGGATTATTGCAAGGGGTGCGGGCGGCTGGAAGGTGGTGTCGGTATGATGACCTGTTTCTTTTAACTCCTTGCGCGCTGCGTCAGTGCATTTGGCAAAGTGAAGAATTGGACGTAACAAACAGCACAGCTGCGTTGACGTGAAGGGCGAGGTTTGAATCTGAGAGAAGAACATAATCTTTTTTTTCTATAATAATACAAAAATACCATTAAACTTGTTCTAACAAGCCGCCTGTCTAAGACAACCATCTGCAAAAACGACCACACCACCCCACACCCTTTTACGGTACGTTTACTTCAATCCTTGTAGTCAGTTTTGGGGTCACTAGGGTCGGAACATGTCCCTCTCTGCTCCCCTACCCCCCCTTTCAGGATCCATCCCAGAGTGTGTCTGCTTACTATATATAAGTTTGTTTTTGCCTATTTTAAAATGAATGACATGGTCCACTTTCCCCCACGCCAATGTGTGGACGTCGCGGACAGTTTCGACCGTAATTCCTTCTTAATTCTGTCTTTCAGTTTTGGGAAAAGAAAAGGACATCGACACTATTATTACGGAAGTAGTTTAATTTCGAGCGAAAAAAAACCCCATATAAAACGGACAAACTGAATAACAACTCCGTAAAACATTGTTTAGTTCGAGTAAAGAGAAACATAATAAATATATCGACAAAATAACTGTTACTTTGAGCAAGGAAAAAGCAAGACAGAAAAAAAGGGAGAAAGAAAAGAATATGGGACAACTTAAGACACTCCCCCCCCCTTCCCCTCTCCCTCTCTCGCTCGCTCTAACCGGCGTCTGTGGTGTAAGGAGAGCCACACACCCCCACCCCCCCCCCCCCCTCACCCAGGTGAGTGCCACTGACTAAAGTTGTCTTTATGCCATTTCCAAAGGAATAATTTAACTTGTTCTTATGCACAGTAGAATTATAAACGGGCTGATTAATCAATGTCATGCTCATCATACTCATACTGTGCCGGAACAACAGGGGGAACTGCTGCTTTTTATTTCCTCATACTTACTACATGTATCGTCATTTTCCTCTATTTCTTATATGTATGTTTGTCACATTCTTGTGACTCGTTATTTCCGGGGTGCTTTGATAGTCGAAGCAGACTTTGTGTTGTTGAGACTAGAGAGGTGAGCAGAGTAGGCTTGGTTCTCCGTTTGGACTTCTCTATTGACATCTACCCCTTGGGGCTCATATGACCTTATGCAGTTGCAAGCGCCGTAAAACCTTACTAAAAGTTAAACTAAACTAAGCAGTTAGGAAATTCGATGTCGCATGCATCACAGACGACTCGAGTTCGATTCCTGATTGGGGAGAAATTTTTATCAAGTTTCTTGGTCTTTCTTTTCTTCTCTTCTGGGATTAAACGTTGTATCCCCCTCAGCCCAGGTACGCCCAGACAAGCAGGGTTGCCTCCTAAATGATTTGAATTGTCTCGATGGGGCCTATATTCAGGTTCTCTCTTTCTCTCTTTTTCCTTTATACCTTTTGACGTCATTGGTCAAGTTCATCCAAACTATCCATAATATAATAAGAGTAATAAGACACATACTGACATTAGCTAAAAATTCTGCTCTTTGTATCCAGTCTCTAAGATTAAGTGCTTTATAATGGTCAGATGGATTGTCTTTTGTTTTGGCAAGTGTTTTACAGTGCTCACAACTGCATAAGGTCATGAGCGCTCAGAAGGGTCTAAGACGACCATCCTTTGTTGAGGAGAAAATTGGCTGTCTTGAACATTTTATGGTCGTTTTACTTTATACACTGTCATTATAATGTTAAAAAGATGCAAAGGAGGAAATAGGAAGTGGACGTTTGTACAGTCGATGGTCTTATATACAGGTGGCTGTTTGAGTATGTTTGGCTGTCCATGTATTTCTGTCCCCGTGGTTTTATGCACCCCGCTTAATTTAGCAAAATTTGATCATTTTTTGCATAATTTCGGATTATTTTCCTTTTCATTATTTGTTGAAATTAACAAAATCGCATAATTTCACATTTTTGGGCTCATTTTGCATTATTTCAGATTTTTTTGTGCATAAAACCACAGAGACAGCTATTTGGGCAAAACTCAAAATTAATACCTACCCAAACAAAACTGAAACCGCTCCAGTCAGTGACAAATTTTAAGAGTACTTTCAAAACCAGTAGCCTACATGACCGTTTGTCAGGAAGGGATGACTCTACCTTCTATGTCGATGAAACGGTCACATGCATAAAATCAACGGTACCCTGACTGTGAGATGAAAAGCTTAGTCTCTTAGTCCCTGAGCTCTTACAGAGATACAAAAAGGAGAGGAATTACAAGAACTTGGCAGCACAATAAGGCTTTGCTCTTCCTTAACTCGTTTCCATAAATAATACTAATACCAAACATCTGGCAACACAGTGGCTTTGCAGAATAGTATCTTTTATTTCATCAACATCAGTGTTCAGGAAATGCACACATATATAATCATATCATACACAGTGGCAATCTTTCAGAAAAAGTATGAATAATTTAACACATATGATTTTTCAACAATAAATCTTTCTAGCTATTGCACAAATATGCAAGGGGCATGCCATAACAAGAACATACGGACACTTTTTAAGTGTCCAAAACAACTCATATACAAGATCTCTCTCTCTCTCTCTTTCTCTCTCTCTCTCTCTCTCCCCCACACACACACACAAATACGCACACACACTCACACACACATACACACACAAATGTGCATAAAAACATAGAACACACCAGCAAACATGTTCACGAGCAGTCACTCAGACATTACTTTTAAAAAAGTAGAGGTACTGTTAACCTAATACAATTCCAATTGGTCCATCATGTAACTGGCCTTGGTTTCAAGAAAGTTCAAACTTTTTCCTTTACATACTGGCAAAATATCATAAGAAGATATTTTACTAATTCTAGATATGATAAAAGAGTTCTTAAAAAATTAATTAAATGCGAAAACCACTACAACACATTAATAGCAGTTTGCACTGACCAGTATCTCTAGTATACAGTCTAGCACACACATAGTTAGTAAACATATTTTCAAGCCGTCAATATTTTGTTTGCTTGATAAATTCGTTTGTTTTGCAGCTTGTACTCTTTGTATTTAAAACACATATCAGGTACATAAAATTTTTCAACATCCTACCGATTTCGCAACCTGTGTGGTAGTCTAATTTTCTTATCACCGTCTATGAAGACAGTTTGGTCTGCGTCTAAGCAGTATCTCTTCTTAAAAATAATTTTTACTGTTACTGTTACTTGAAAAAAAAGACGACACAACAGCCAGCCCTGGCAAATTCTCTCTGTTTCACAATTCTTCTCTTCACTGATGAAAGACAAAGCAGCCCGCCATGACAACCAACAGCCCACACCCACCGCCATGGCTACCGCCCACATCCGTTGCCACGACAAAAGTCAGAACCCGCCATCATGACAACAGCCCCACACCCGTCACTCTGACAATCACAACACCTTGGCCCTCCCACCCTTCAGTTTTTCCTCCAGCTCCGAGTAGTGGCTGTGCAAGTTCTTCACGAAATGCTCGTAGTCTGTGTCCACTCGGTCTTTTCGCGCCCTCTGGACGGACATGAACTCGCCCCACTCGTGCTTGCGACGCGCCCTCTGAGACTCCAGCCAGTCCACCTTATGGGATAGACAGAACAGTTTCGTTTTAGTAAGAGTTTTACTGCACTTGCAACACAATAAGGTCATATAAGTGCTGAAGATAAGAGGTGTTACAAGAGAGTAACAAACACAAAAAAAGAAGGAGGAGAGATCAGGACAATAGATGTCTGATAGGGAAGAAGGAGCAAACCACACCAGAGCACCCGTCAACCACCCACCTAGATAGACAGAACAGAAAACAGACATGGAGCATGTATATGGGATAGACAGAACAGAAAACAGACATGGAGCGTGTAAGGGATAGACAGAACAGAAAACAGACATGATGGAGCATGGAAGGAATAGACAGAACAGAAAACAGACATGGAGCGTGTATGGGATAGACAGAACAGAAAACAGACATGGGATAGACAGAACAGAAAATAGACACGGAGTGTATGAAATAGACAGAACAGAAAACAGACATGGAGTGTATGGGAGGAACAGAACCGAAAACAGATATGGAGTGTGTATGGGATAGACAGAACAGAAAACAGACCTGTAGCGTATGTGTATTTTGGAACAGAAAATAAATGGTAAATGCTTCGAATGTTTAACAAAAATCACCTTAGAAGTGAAACCAACACAAAAAAGATGAAGCGTAAAATTCACATTTAAAAAGACTTTTTACACGTAACGCCTTGAATGTTCCGCAAAAACCACATTTGAAGTGACACAATCACAAAAAAGATATCACATAAAATTACCGGTAACAAACATTTTTAAGTTCAGTGCTTCGAATGTTCTACAAAAATCACATTTGAAGTGAAACCATCATTAACAAAAACAAACACACAAGATAAATATAAGCAAAATAAAGATCTTTTCAGTTCAAGTTCAATATCTTTCAAGTAGAGCAAGCATATTGACACAATTCAATGTATATAATGAATGGCTCTTCACTGTTAAAGCACTATGCCAAATAAATAGGAATAAGATCATGTGGAATTTACCCTCGAAATTGGTAGGCTATAAATATTATTCATTGGAAGCACAAACACGAAATAAGTAATTTATTTATTACATTTTTAGGGAAAGTCAGTGTCAAACACACACGCTTTCTGACTATATATTGCTTTTTTTTGCTTCTAAACGAACAGCCTTAAAACCAACAATCAAACTCACACTGTGATGTGTAATTCACAAAAGCAGTCTTTTAATATCTTATTATTATAAAATTATCAGTCACGCAGATCCATGTGCAGAGACTCACCTTCTTCTCATCCGCATCCTGCATTATTCTCTTACACATCTGAGAACTTGTTTTCACTGGAGAGAAGAACATAACCAGTCTTTCAAAGGTACAAAAACTTACAGTAGATCTACATGTAATTCATTGCTATTCTATTCAAAGCATAAACTTTCTGTGCCAACCTCTGACATATTATATCGTTGATATCTGATGCTGCATCTGTGCCAGCCCATGATTTAAATACACCGGAGTCCGCTTAAAGTGAACAATTAGTTGGAGTGAACAATATTCTGTGGTCCCGATTGAAACACTATTTGTTTAAGTAAAAAAATAGTGAATAAAATTAACCGGTTTCACAGGGAAATCAGATAAAAATGAACACCCACAATGAGTGAAAACGAAAAACAGACGGACCGTGTCACTGTCACCAGCTCGGCGTTGGCGATGGCAATCTCTTTCAGAAAGAAAGAGCTCTAGTCTAGGCTCGCCCGCTATGTTGTCCCCCCACCCCACCTCCACCCTTGACCCACCACTGTATGTAGCTACTGTTTCTAGGCCTCCACCCTACCAAAGTGGTTAAACTGAACCTTGGATAAAGTGAACATTTGCTTATTGTCCGAAAGAGTTTACTTTATTAAATGCAGACTCCACAGTAAGTTTATACAGCATGCTGTCTTCTGTTTACCTTTTTATACTGCCCAGCGTCATTCCACAATTTCCCAAGTCATTGGAGGCTTCCAGATCAGCCATTATTAAAAACAGCACAAAAAATTAGACATGGGGCAACTTACAACATATTTCAGAATTGTTTCATTAACTCCTACCTCATTTTTACAATTGAAAAATAAGTGCAAAAGTCACGCTTTTTTAATAATTGTGCTCTTTTTTCCTTTGGTCTTTACAAAACTTAAAAAGATAAATATGTGGTTGTGGAATAATATAGAGAACAGGCTTTTGAATTTAAAATCTTTTACATATTTAATTATCAACAAGAACTCTACCTGCCCTTGATGGGTGAGGAGGTAGTAGGGGGTCATCATGGTTGTGACATGTGTATATTGTTCTTTCCATTTTCCTTGTAGTCTCTTTCTAAAGATGGTTTTAGCCTCCAAGTAATGCGTCATTTCCTGGGGCTGCTCTGCTCAAGACCCAAGAAAAACCCCCACTGTATCTCCATGTGAAATTGGACAAGGAAAATAAAGTGAAGAACAGTATTATCATAAAAATCTCACATGCATTCGACAACTCCTCCAAGTTTTTATCCAGGTCCTTCATTGTGACCGGGTAGGCTCGGTCACGGCAGTCAGTGACCAGTTCCAGAGTACGAGAAATCGCTACATGGTCACTTTCCCCACGGCGTTCCTGGGAAAAGTAAAACAAATTTCTGAACATGATCATGAGCTAATGTCGACACTAGCAACAACCTCTTTCTGAAGTCTTTGGTTAGGAGCATCATGGTGCCAGGGGGTATATATATAAATAAGTTCCTATTGTCAGCACTGATTTTCAGCTGAGCTCGTTACCCAGGACAGCAGCCTAATGTCTCAGTGTTAATGGACGTGCGGTCTAGACCTGAAACTGGGACTTCGATTACTGTCACTTTTCTCACTTTTGTAATACTATACACGGTACACCCCATTTCCTCCCATCTTTCATAATTTCAAATGACCTGCAAATCTAAATCAATAAGTGAATTTATTTGCCTTTTCAAAGTCATTTTTTTGTTAACATTTTACGAAAGAATGCGACCGCCCGCAAGCCACGATCTATGTTTATCGATCGCTTGCAAGCCTAGCAGTAAAGAAATAATCTACTAGCAAATTTGGTACCGATATATGCACGTCTTTTATTCCCGAAAACGAATCTATGCAGCGCTTGTGGCTAAAACTTCATACAGAAGAATAAGAGCCAGGTTATTAGCGTGACGTACTTGTAACATCATAGGCAACCAGGGTCGTCAAATTTTGCCAACTTCTGTGGTGTACATGGTACTGCACAGCGCTAAAAATTACCAATCATGATGTACCAGGTACGCCATAAGGCAATGAAGGGGTTTAAGTACAATATGTTCAAAAACAAATCAAAAGATAGTTTCAAAAATGTTTTTAAAGAATAATTAAATAACTCATATATTATATATTTTTTGGCTCTATCATGACATTGATAAAATAGGTAAAACTAAGACCACAAATTCATGTGTATTTCCCTTACTTTACAACATCATTCAGTAAATTCATATAATTATTATCAGACATGATATATGCTTCAGAACAATTCAAATTCACAGAAAAAGATTTTTAATAGACCACAACTTCAAGGCCAACAGTGCAGCACTACCAGATGATCCCAAATATCCGAATTCACATTCGGTTTTATACGCGGCATTACGGCAAATAATGAAGTCTGAAGTATGCTGAGCGGCTGGGGTCTTTTTTCCCCCACAGGAAGAGAAGAAGTCTACTGAAATGAATTTTAGGTTAGAAACAGAGTAATAAAATACAAACCTCAAACTCCTTGACAAAGTTGTTGGCGAGTCCATGTATAGCTGCCCTGTGGTTGAACAGTCGAGAGTAAATATCAGTCACGTCTACGGAAGAAATAATTCCAGAGATTAGTCACTTTAAACAGATCCGATTTCTAGGAGGAGAAAAGGCCAGGGATGGGCCAAAACATTAACTTGTTACTTACTTGTCCTGGGCAACATTAAATTCTTTGCACACCAGACAGGTCCATAATTCTAAGTGCACACCAGACAG
Source organism: Aplysia californica (assembly GCF_000002075.1). Lineage (NCBI taxonomy): Eukaryota > Metazoa > Mollusca > Gastropoda > Aplysiida > Aplysiidae > Aplysia > Aplysia californica. The sequence continues at coordinate 295,569 of NW_004797489.1, read as the reverse complement.
GTCCATAATTTTAAGTGCTCAGTCCTCTCAGCCCGTAAGATAAGGAACTAATTGTTCCAGTAGCGGTCTGATAATAGCGACGTCTTTCCTTTCCAGATAGTCATTCCCTTCTTCCTTCTCCTCTCTCTATCCCCATTTCCCACATCCTGATGATTGCCTAGTGTTCTGCTGTCTCATCATCCCCCAACTTTTTCTCCAGGGTCTTCAACACTTCTCCTTTGTCTAATTTCACCTCACAATCAACCATGGCACAGCCTGCCAGCCTATCAGCCTCCTCATTGCCCTTCACTCCAGAGTGCTCAAGACAGAATATCCACGTGATGGCTGTAAGTGATGTGTGTTGTATTGGGTTCATCCATTCGCTCCGAAGCAGCCCTTTCTCAACTCTTTCTTGCAGGATGCTCTGGGAGTCTGTGAATCAGATGGGTAGTTTTTGGTCTTGCATTTTGAAGCTAGCGAAGCGCTCTTTGTACAGCTTCAATCTTCATTTTCATACTTGAAGTTGTTCTTTTTGTGGCCACTGGCATGCTAATGCTATGGGGAAATGAACCCGTTTGTTCCCACTATACACCACAAAACTCCACCCACTTCTCTCACCCCTCCTGACCGATTCACCCGTGTAGATCACTGGGTCCTCTGGCTTAGAGTGCACCTCAATTAACTGTTGTTGTATGTCATTGTTGTTAATGACAGCAGCACATTCCCGTCTTTCACGACCCATAGTGATGGGAACGTTGACCAGGCTTCTGCAATCGGGGCTCAATTCAAAACATTCCTTTCCACTGCATGCATATAAAATTTAAAACATTTAAAACTTATGAAATGATATAATCTAAATTCATCATAAATAATTACACAATTCATAGGAAAAAGGATCTCAAAAGTCAGATGTTTGGTTGCAAGGGTGTGTTCTTGAACAGTACGCTGAATTCACTCAACACTCAACCCCAGCTTAAACCATGCATCAAAATTTTGATATTATAGTCTATGGTTAGTTACACTACCAGACTCGTAATTATCATGAGATTGTAATTGCAGATTCCAGGTTTGAGACTCAGCTCGGTCCAACATGACTGTGACATTCGTTGAAAGGATAACTTATTGATTTCTCTAATTTTCCCATTTGGTCGGGTCTTATAGGCCCTGCCTGTAGGCCTATATCGGAGACCGACGGAGATGGACATTCATTAAATTCGGAGAGGTCCTATCTCTACGCCACGGCGCTCTTAAGCTAAACTCCTGAGTGTTGCAGCAAGGGCTAGTGGAGACGTAATGACAACAACAATAATAATATGTATTATGAATAAATTGTAATTTTGAGAATTGACAAGAAAATGACAATTGTTGACAAGAAGTATCATGTATGTTTGCACTTTTTCCTCCCTCCCGACTCATCTGGCTAACAATTATAATCATAATAATAATTTTAAAAATAGGGCTAACCGCACCTCTGAAAACATATTCACAAGTCATTGTAAATTATTTTTAAAGCCTTTCTTCTTGAGCAATCTACATAAAAATTAAATAGAATCCCTTGGACGTTGGATGTAACTTTCAACGTCCATCAACAACAAACACTACAGTCAGTAACTTCATATGTCACGTGATGAAATCCAGCAGACTGTTCTTCCAAAGCACTGATTTATATCAGTTTTGGCTTAGTTTTAGCCTACAGTTTGGTCTAGATCTAGTTGACTGAAACAAAAATACATTTGTGTATCTATTACTAAGACCACTCTTTTGCATCTATGACTTTGTTAAAGAAATCCAAAAAGAAGGAATATCTGAGTTCAAATCATCATTATAAAAGAATGTTTCTATTCCCAGTCATTCAAATTTTAAACGAACACTTGAAATACTTTAGCGGTTGTGTTTAAGGAAATCAGTAATACCCGTCCACCATCTTTGTTTTGAAATGGATGTCTGAAAGCAGGAAGTGCTTGAAAGAAAAGTGAAAAGCGTCCGTTGTTGTGCTGGAAAATGCTATGGCGTCCCTTCAAAGATATGGATTTGGTCTCATAGTATTTATATTGTCTTGGATCAATTCGGAGAGTTTAGTTGAACCTATTGTGGGTCCAGTCTTTGTGAATACGCCTTATGGTGAGGTGAGTAACTTTTCCGTTTCAGATGCAAAATGCAAGATGAATCAAGACAATCAAGATCATGTCAACTGACATGTCATTTATAATTTATTGTCATAGAAAAAAATACGTGTTTTCGTTTGGTAGCGTGGCTCAATTGCCACCGAGTGACGCGGTGGCAATTGTCAAAAATTTACTTTTTTTGTCAATTGCTACCGAGTGAAGCAGTGTCAAGTCTGAAAACAACACTCTTTAGCAATGCCGGCAATGGGTCAATTTGTTCTCAAGAACTAGATCTAGATGTAGATATTCTAGATCTAGATCTAGATCTAGTCTAATTTCATCAAGGAGAAAGTGGCTATTCTCACCCGCCCGGAAGTTCTCGCAAGATCAACTCCTCCCCTCTTCTCTCTCTCTCTGTCTCTTTCTGAATACTGTCTAGATCTATCGGTGTGGACGATCAAATTGACCAAAACAAAGTTAAAAAAGGAAGAGGCTAGCCGTACTTAATGACGGCTAGACTGGCAGTCTAGCCGTACTTTTAAAAGTACGGCTAGACTCGCAGTCTAGCCGTACTTATTCTTAATATGATGGCTAGACTGACCATTTACAAAAAATAGGCCTACTGAATTGTAAATATATACATTTTTAGTGTACAGTACCTAAAGTATTTGTATTTGAGACGAAACCAGGTGCCTTAATGACAGTGCATGTATTTTAAACCTCCTGTTTTCTAATGTAAATAGGGCCTAAGATAAGTACGGCTAGACTGGCAGTCTAGCCGTACTTAAGTACGTCTAGACTTCTTGTCTAGCCGTACTTAAGTACGGGTAGACAGCCAGGCTAGCCGTACTTAAGGACGGCTAGACTGTCAGGCTAGCCGTACTTAATATTGATGGCTGAATTGTAAATGAAATTTTTAGTTTGCAATGCCTAAAGTATTTGTATTTCAGACAAAATCAAAGGTGCCTTACTGACTTGCATGTATTTGAACCTGAATAATTAGATCTAGATCTAATGAGACCTGTGTACTTAACAGGCTTGAGTCGATAGGGCCAAACCTAGATCTAAGTACGGCTAGACTGGCAGTCTAGCCGTACTTAAGTACGGCTAGCCACTTCGGTTAAAAAATGATGTTAAAACACAAAAGTAAATTAATTTGGTTGTCTACAAAGATGCTACGGCTATTTAACTTTTCGAATCGAGCCGAACTACGCGGGTCGCCATTTTGTTTGGCCCGGAAATTCTCGCGCTACTCCTCTCTCTCTTTCTCTCTCTCTCTCCACTGCCCACAGACAAAATTGTACGCTTTTAGTAGGCTACAGTTGTAATGGAACGTTTGTTCACGGCACAGATTTCTACAATTTTTCTGTTATCACAGTGTAGAATTCTGTGGTTTAGGGTGAACGCAAAATTTGGTGAACGCGCACCGGGTGAGAATAGCCACAAGACTCGCCTGCACTATTCTCACTCCGGGTGAGAATAGATTTGGTTTCTTTCATCAATGGACGAGCATCTAGAATCTAGTCAACGGTACCAACTTGGGCCGACTTGGCGTGTTTTCAATGACACATAGGCCTAGATCTAGCCTAGCCTTAGCCTACACTTTGGTGTAGAACCAACACAGGCAATTCTAGAAGTACAAGGTCACAAACGCTCACAAATTCAAGCAGAAATTCACGGTATATTGGGGAACATAAATCGGGGGACGGGGGTCAGGAAAAGACACACACAAACACACACACACAAACACACACACACAAACACACACACACAAACACACACACGCACACAGAGGGACAGAGAGGCGAACGCACAAAACCGAGCACAATTAGCTAGCTAGATCTACCCACCAACGCAAAAGAGCTCCAATTTACTCTGTGGCAATTGACAAAAAGTCAATTTTTGTCAATTGCCACAGCATCACTCGGTGGCAATTGACACTACCATGAAATTATTGAGAACAAATTGACCCATTAGACACACATTATGTACAATGCTAAAGATAGTGTTGTTTTCAGACTTGACACCGCTTCACACAGTGGAATTGCCACCGCGTCAAACGGTGGCAATTGACGCTACCATATAGGCCTAGATCTCAATATTTTCAGTATGTTTGTAGAATACATCTGTAATTATGTTTATTTATGTATTTTTCAACTTTGGTTCCTGTAAGAGGCAATTATTAATTATGCCACGCAATTTTGAATGGATGCGGATAAAATTTGAAAATAAAAAATTACTAATCATTGGTGAAACTAAAAAAATACGAAGTGGCTAGCCGTACTTAAAAGTACGGCTAGACTGCCAGTCTAGCCGTACTTATCTAGGTTTGGCCCTATCGACTCAAGCCTGTTAAGTACACAGGTCTCATTAGATGTAGATCTAGTAATTATTCAGGTTCAAATATGCAAGTCAGTAAGGCACCTTTTGGTTTTGTCTGAAATACAAATACTTTAGGCATTGCAAACTAAAAATTTCATTTACAATTCAGCCATTAATATTAAGTACAGCTAGCCTGACAGTCTAGCCGTCCTTAAGTACGGCTAGCCTGGCTGTCTACCCGTACTTAAGTACGGCTAGACTGACAGTCTAGCCGTACTTATCTTAGCTTAGAGGCCCTATTAACATTAGAAAACAGGAGGTTTAAAATAGGCCACCTCTATTCTCACCCGGAGTGAGAATAGTGCAGGCGAGTCTTGTGGCTATTCTCACCCGGTGCGCGTTCACCAAATTTTGCGTTCACCCTAAACCACAGAATTCTACACTGTGATAACAGAAAAATTGTAGAATTCTGTGCCGTGAACAAACATTCCATTACAACTGTAGCCTACTAAAAGCGTACAATTTTGTCTGTGGGCAGTGGAGAGAGAGAGAGAAAGAGAGAGAGGAGTAGCGCGAGAATTTCCGGGCCAAACAAAATGGCGACCCGCGTAGTTCGGCTCGATTCGAAAAGTTAAATAGCCGTAGCATCTTTGTAGACAACCAAATTAATTTACTTTTGTGTTTTAACATCATATTTTAACTTTGTTTTGGTCAATTTGATCGTCCACACCGATAGAGAGTATTCAGAAAGAGAGAGAGAGAAGAGGGGAGGAGTTGATCTTGCGAGAACTTCCGGGGGGGTGAGAATAGCCACTTTCTTAAAATACATCATGCACTGTCATTAAGGCACCTGGTTTCATCTCAAATACAAATACTTTTTAGGTACTGCACTCTAAAAATGTATATTTACAATTCAGTAGGCCTATTTTTTGTAAATGGTCAGTCTAGCCATCATATTAAGAATAAGTACGGCTAGACTGCGAGTCTAGCCGTCATTAAGTACGGCTAGCCTCTTCCAAAAAATATGTTTGCACCTAGTCAAATGATACATCAAAATAACCATAAATGAATATAGAACTGGAAAATATTGAAAAGTTAGCTGTTATTTACATACATACCATATGGATCATAACATCCGATATATTGAAAAAAAAAATATAATAAAATTTTATAATCTTGAAAAACGATCACAAACAGAAAAAAACCCACTCGTATGTTATCATGGAATTATTCAGAATTGCATTTGGAATAAACCTCTATAGATACATGTCTTGAGTGGCACTTTTGTGTAATTTCATCAAAAAGTAGTGATTTTGGTGAGAAAAAAATATTATTTTGACAATTTAGATCTAGACCTAAGATCTAGCACTCAAAAATATTGATTTCTCAATAACAGTGCATTGGCAATTTATGAGTCCAATCGTATCAATATTATAAAAAAGAGTCAAACATTTCTTTAGTGGGCAAAATAATGACTGGTGTCCGGGCTATAATTTTGCCATCGCGATAAAACAAAGTCGAATAAACTACGAAATCGTGTTTCAAAACTGAATCTAAATTTCCGATGTTCAGTGGAAATGCTTGACCCGGAAGTCAACATTATATTATGACCTTTATTTTAACGTCATGGATATAATGTGGATTGGAAGAGAATCTAAGCTAAAATTGAAGATCGGTTCTCGAGCCGCCGGAGGCGGCTTAGTGTACTGACGGCACTTTAGCCGCGCCGCCCCCCCCCACGGCTCGGCGTAGCGAATGAGTTAAAACCAAAGAAAAAATGACGTTATAGCGCAAAAGTACGCAAATTTGATCGTCTACAAAGATGCTACGGCTATTTCACTTTTCTAATCAAGCAGAACTACACGGTTGCCATTTTGTTTTGCCCTGAAGTTCTCTCAAGATCTACTCCTCCTCCTCTTTCTCTCTCTCTCTCTCTCTCTCTCTCTCTCTCTCTCTTTCTGAATAGGCCTCCTGTCTATCGGTGTGGACGATCAAATTGACCAAAACAAAGATAAAAAATGATGTTTTAGAAATACACAAAAAAGTAAATTAATATGGTCCTCTACAAAGATGTATTACAGCTATTTAACTTTTCGAATCGAGCAGAACTACGCGGATCGCCATTTTGTTTTGTCCGGAAGTTCTCGCGCTCGCTACTCCTCTCTCTCTCTCTCTTTTTCTCTCTCCCTGCCCACTGACACGCTTACACAAGAGTGCTGGAACGTTTGTTCATGGCACAGAATTCTACGTGACTTCTGTTATCGCAGTAGTGTAGAATTCTGTGGTTCACAGTGAACGCTACACTGGTTGGCCTAGGCTATCACAGTAAACGCATGCTGGGTGAGAATAGCCAAAAGGCTCGCCTGTGCTTTTCTCACCAGGGGTGAGAATAGAGGTGGCCATATGTGAAAAAAAAAATTATTGTCTTCATTCAAGTAATTGTATTCCAACTTCAAGATAATCTTGATAACACAGTAACTCTATGTTGCTACACTTTTTAATCAGTTGTTTGTGACGTGTTTTGGAAAATTATAACACAGCAACTTTAAGGTGGTATAATCTTATAACTCATATATATACACAAGCATATTTTTGCCTCTTCTTCTCTTCCCTTTTGAGTAATCAGCATGCTACTCTTGCATGTTTATACCACCATGTAAAAGGATGTTGTGAAACAGTGGGAAGTCCCTCACATGATATTTTGCATAAATATCATAAAGTGTTTGTTCATTTAACATCATTATGAAAAACCTGGATTATCTCAATCAAAGTCATATTTAAGTATTTCAAGCAAAACCATGCGATGGAGCGGAAAATTACCCTTTTGATGGATCAATGTCAAACTAATGTTTAATACTGGTCATTCCTGGGGATGATATATGTTTAACGATTTGGGTTTTCTAGACCTTGGAAAGTCTGATAATGTAATTATGACACGAGTTATGAACAAACTTATAAATTTTACTCAGCAATAACAATTTAGATTTAATGTCTAGTTCTAGATAGGAATAGGTGATTGCTTTGCAGACTTGAGGTAGCATTTCCATTGTTGTGCGATATCTCCAATTCTTTCATATTTTTTATTTGATAAAGTTTGAATCATGTTGTAACTTACTATTCTGGCCTCAATGTTGATTGGGGTAACATAGACTTGTGGCTCAGATGGCTGGCTGCCTGTGCCATGGCAATGGTGAACAACCTAAAGTTTACCTTAAACTTAAAGTGGCCTGAAGTTTTCAGTATCCCAATTATTTAGCTCCATTTTGAAAATTTTTATTTTCTAAACCTGTAGTTACTTTCTAAGCCCGTCCAAGCTTTAAATACATTCACTGTGATCTTTATAAAAAATTATCATACACCCTTCCATGCATTTATGTTTTTATGGGGGTATTTTTTATTTACAAAGCTATTTTTAAAATTGTTTCTTCAATCAGATTATTCTGATAGACATAATGTTTAGGATTTAAAAATGTAATTTGTCATCACTGTCATGTTCATGTGTCAGGGAAAATAAAATTTTAACAAATTGTTTCTTGTTTGTTCAGATCGAAGGAGTCAGCTATAGATCCCAGTATGAAGCACTTCCTCAAAGACTCATCAATGTGTTTCGAGGTGTACCCTATGCAAAGACCTTGAAACAGTTTGGGGAGGAATGGAAGGAGAAATACCGTTTTCATGTAAGTTGAAGACTGTCTGATGATCTTTGATTGATATCGATCTCTATTGACATAAAACGATGTTCTGTTTTCCTAGTCAATCATTAATTTTTATGAATTAAATTATTACCTCATTTTTACAATGAACTGTTTAAAATTTACTTGAAAAGTTGGTTGTTTTAACTGGTGCTTAAGGCTGAATAGATTCTTTTCTCTTCTGAACTTTACTGTAGGGGCCATCAATAGGCCTGCAGGCCCTGCATTATAAAATCTTTGAGTTAGAGACTGACTGAAAACTTCAGTATGACTAATTCATTTTTGTTCAAAAGCTGTTAGAGTTGTCTTTTTTTAGTGAAAAATATTAAATTCTTGCATTTGTGTCTCTGCTTTTTTTGGGGTAGAATTTGAAAAACTCATTTGTTATTAATAATGAATAATTTTCGATTTAAAGTTACTACCAACTTACTTTTAGTGGAAATTCTCAGATGTTCAAGTGTTTTACATAATTTTGTTTTTCGCACACTCATTGTTTTATTATAATAATAATAATAATAATAATTGCATTTATATAACGCATATCCATGCTCAAGAGCTTGCTCTATGCGCTTTACAACTATTATTACCCCAGCAGACCCTCTGAGAACACTCAGAAACATTCTCAGCTTCCGCTGAAGCATACAGTGCAAGCTGTGAATTTCACGCGCTCAAACACTATCAAACAGACAAGATCTTTCACTGTCTATAGCTGGGTACCCATTTCCACCTGGGTGAAGTGAGGAAAATTTGTGCAAAGTGCCTTTCCCAAGGACACAACGTCGGGTCCCTGACGGGATTCGAACCCACGACCTTACGGTTGCGAGTCCGAGAGCCTAACCACTAGGCCACCGACGTTTTACTTGTCGCAAAGTGTTAAAGTGGAACTGGTGTTGTTATGTTTGGTCATTTTTAGCGTACAATTTCTCTTTAAGTTTCTTTTGTAGTTGCTGCCCTGGCTGTACTGTCTTGTGCTGCATGCCAAGACCAGCCACAGGGTGCATACAGACTACATTAAAAAAAAAATTTTTTAGGAAGAGGCTAGCCGTACTTAATGGCGGCTAGACTGGCAGTCTAGCCGTACTTAATTACGGCTAGACTCGCAGTCTAGCCGTACTTATTCTTAATATATGATGGCTAGACTGACCATTTACAAAAAATAGGCCTACTGAATTGTAAATATTCATTTTTAGTGTGCAGTACCTAAAGTATTTGTATTTGAGATGAAACCAGGTACCTTAATGACAGGGCATGTATTTTAAACCTCCTGTTTTCTAATGTTAATAAGGCTTAAGATAAGTACGGCTAGACTGGCAGTCTAGCCGTACTTAAATACGGGTAGACAGCCAGGCTAGCCCTACTTAAGGACGGCTAAACTGTCAGGCTAGCCGTACTTAATATTGATGGTTGAATTGTAAATGAAATTTTTAGTTCGCAATGCCTAAAGTATTTGTATTTCAGACAAAACCAAAAGGTGCCTTACTGACTTGCATGTATTTGAACCTGAATAATTACTAGATCTAGATCTAATGAGACCTGTGTACTTAACAGTTGGGCCAAACCTAGATCTAAGTACGGCTAGCCACTTCATTGTTTTTATGTTGTGTACTTGGACAGCATGTGTATGCTCAAGCAGCCTTGCATTAAATAATTCTTTTTCTTGAGCGATGTATAAGTGGTTGGAAGGTGCACTGGTTGGAGGTGATACGACTACATGACTTTTTTGGGGGCTCTGTTGTTTATCAAAATTTTAAATGTTGCTTCTTTCCTGTACTAAATGAAGGTTCAATATGATTCCCTTTACTCACTCCATTAATTGATTAACTTGTTCCTTCATTTTAGATAAAAAACAAAATGCTTTTTAGTTATAACAATTTTATTCTTGAATCGTTTTCTCTCAACGACGCTGACAAATTGGACCAATCTATTCCTTCATTTCTTTAAATCCAACAGAACGTGGACGAAGAACCGTCATGGTATGGCACATACGATGCCACCCGCCACAAGCCAGCGTGCCCGCAGATGCCGTGGCTGGTCAAGGAGACTGTCTGGGGCTTCAATGACATAGCGGAAGATTGTCTCTACCTGGATATTTACTCACCAAATGTAAGTTTTTTCCCAGCTAGATCGGGTTTTTTTTTGTTGTTGTTGTTTTGGCTTGTGGTAGATGCTTGTTTTCAGTAAATGTGGTGGTATTTATGTTTTTAAAGTGATTTTTGTTTGCGATCTGGTTTACTTCCATACACCCTCTGTGTTCCACCTGTGGACTATTCAGCTAAAAGTTAGATACAGTAAGTCAGCTTGTTTAGTTTTCCTTTGAAGAGAGCACAGATTTTTTATGACAGCTTTCTGCTGGTGTAAAGAAAATCTCAGTGCTTTTATTTTTCAAGGTGGTCAGTACAATTTCAGTTTTCTTTAGTCCTCACTCTGTTAGTAGTTCTGGTATTCCTTTTTGATTGTTTTTTTTTAAAAATAATGTATCATGTATGTTATGATATTTTGTGATATTCAGCACGTTAAAGCTAAAAAATAAGACACAGGCTTTCTTGATCATTTTGCATGGAGGTTTTATGCTGCATCCTCAGAATGCAAATTTTCATGATTAATTTTATATATTACTTTTGAAATGTTTTGCTTGAGTATTTGTTTCGTGGGTGGTTGGCGGGTAATCTGATGTGTTTTGCTTCTTCTTTCGTATCGAACATCTATCGTCTTTATCTCCCTCCGTCTTTTTTGTGTTTGTTACTCCCTTGTAACACCTCTAATCTTCAGCACTTTTATGACCTTGTTGTGTTGCAAGTGCCATAAAACTCTTACTAAAAAAGCTAAAACTGTTCCGCTGGTTCCTTACAGAATACAAATGAGAGTCCGACAAACAGCCCGTTGTTGTACCCTGTCCTGGTGTTTTTCCCCGGCGGTGGGTTCATCATGGGCGCGTCCAAGCAGTGGCCGGGCGTCTTCCTGTCTCAGAGGAACATCGTGGTGGTCGTGGTCAACTACAGGCTCAACGCACTGGGTCAGTGGGAAGTCTTCGTTGTCATGTCCAGGCCTAATCTCATATTCTCGTTAGCTTTATTCTACATGGGGCCCAAATCAATTTTTAACAGGACGAAGGGTTCAAACTCAGATAGTCTTTGGATTGGAAAAGTAATCTATTTCTAGGATTTTCCAGATAAAAGCCGTTATTCGAGAAAAGACATGAAGAGGCATCTCATATTACAGTTCTGTGTTGTTTCATTATTTTTTTCCTTGTTAGTAATTGATAGAGTAAAACTCAAACGTTTTTTTTTATTTTGATGCCGTTTTTTTTTGGGGGGGGGGAATTTTTCCAAACTTCAGAGAATGAATTAAGCCTTTATAGAATGACAGTAACAGTGTGCATGATATATTGATGGTTTTATGCTTTAACTAACCATGGAACTAGTTTCTTGAACATTTTTTTTCAACAGGAAGAAAAATATATATATGCCATGTAAATAATGAGGGAAGTCTCAAAGGTCAGCCCACAGTATTTTTATACCGTTTATAGTTCATGCTGAACCATGATTTTGTTCCTTATTTTAAAATTTGAGAACCCACAGAACCACCTCGACATTGGTTTTAAAACACAAAAAAAGTATTGACCTATTTCTTGCAGTTGCCATCAATATGTGACCCGTTGTCGCAAAATGTTTAAGTCGCTGGTAGAAAACAGCTACATATTAGACACCACTCGGCAGCTAAAAAGAACATCATTATTTGACAAACTTACAGCCCCTCCCCCCCTGTAACTTATTTTGTTTTCTCTGCTTTGCCTCTACCAGGTTTCTTCAGTACTGGTGACCGCTACTCTCCCGGGAACTATGGCTTGTTTGACCAGCGCCGTGCACTGCAGTTTGTCAAGCGTGCCATTCAGAGTTTCCGTGGCAACCCCAAGAAGATCACTATCATGGGTCACAGCTCAGGGGCAGCCAGCGTGGGCATTCACCTCTTGTCTCCGCGCAGTGTCGGTACGATGCTTGTGACATTTGTTAATTACATTGGTGCTGTTTTTAACTAACTGTACCGAAGGCTCAATAAATAGTGAAAACCCTCTAGTACCCCACCAGTTTATAACGTTGAAGCCCCGATAGAATTTTTTTTAAACTAAAAAGCCTTCACAACCCAAGAAACACGTTTAAAAATTCACAGAGGTTTCATCAACTATTCATTCACTTATCATATAGTTTGACTTTCTTTGGTATTTACTTCAGTGCAGTGGGTCTGTAAGTTATTTAATTATATTTAGTGTGTCTGGTCAAGTCGGCTACTAAAATTGCCTGTGATAATGAGGGCATTCTAAGGCCTGGCGACTAAAGTCACAGACGGTACTTGCAAATGTTAAACATAATATGGTTGAACTTAAGCACTGTAAAGGTCGAGTTGAGTTCTCCATTTGGAACTTGCTTGACCTATTTCACATATCTGTGGTCTCCATTCTTTATGGGGCCCACATAGAGGTAGCCAGGATGTCATGTGTGAAAGATGATTTTAACTTATTTTAGGATGGGAGACCTGAACTAGACTGTTACCGTTCAGCACAATAGTAGAATTCATTAAAAGTAAAATAAGAATGTGTCCCGAGTTTGGTGCAAGAAAAGTGGGTGAATCTTTCATAAATATCTATGTTTTGTTACAGATTTGTACTCTAATGAATTTTAACTTTTTGCCTTTTTCAAAAAGTATTCAAGTTACTTTGCGTACTTTTATGATCCTTATTGTTTTTTCAAACTTGTTATGAACATGTAAAAGATTCATTATCCATCCTTGTGAGAGTTGTGGTTCTTTTTTTTTATATATCGCATATTTTAAAAAGTTACTTTACCTGATTTTATGTCAAAAGGGGGAATTTCGTTTTAAAAGTTGTTCAGCTTCAAGTTCAGTCTGCGGAGTTCCACTGTTTATCATTTCCGCCTTCTCTTTCAGGACTGTTCCACCAGGCCATTATGCTGAGCGGCTCGGAGCTGAGCGAGTGGGCAGTGCTGTCTCGCGAGGACTCACAAGAATACGCCCGACGTCTGTGTCGCGAGGTGGGGTGTCCGACCGGGGACTCTCAGCAGATGATTGACTGTCTGAGGTACTCCCGCAGCTTTGAGCAGATCGTCAATGCCTCGGCCATGGTGCCTATGAGGGTGAGCTCACTTTTTTTGTCTTTTCGATTCATTTTATGGTCTTGGGATATCGGCCCACTTTTGCAAATCTACAATGTATTTTTGAATTGATATCTGTTGTCACACCTGTGCAAATCCACGATACGTGTGTGGCATTGTGGTGAAATCTGGTGTACATGAAAGTAATGGGGCCTTTAAGGGTGAGTTCACTCTTTCCATTTCTGTTCATAATCGACTACTTAGTATAAGACTCCTTTTTTTTTTTGGTAAGTGTTTTACGGCGCTCTAAACTGCACAAGGTTGATGACCATGCAGTCACTTAAGGCACAGTGCCTGTTAGAGTCCATGATCTATCGTCAAATATGGTATTACCTCTTTTGTAAAGCTGACCTTTTTCTGATATGCAATCCCTGTATGTGTAAATATATTTTTTCCCAACCTGGAACATTGACAAATACAATTTCGACAAAGTATTTGTCCAGAACATGCACCTGGTACCATGGATTCAGAAGTTGCTTTTTTTTTATATTTCCGAATTTTAGGCTTAATTCGTTTGAACAGCTGGGTGACAATGTAAGTTTCTCTTAACTCGGACTCAAACTCTTTGATAGATCATGGAGTTGAGGGCTCCAGTGGCTAAGTGAATAGTGAGTTCAGACTCAAGTAATGTCAAGCGAGTGTTGGGGACACAGGGTTTAGATGGGTGGTCACTGGGGTGTGCCCTTGAGCAAGACGTGACAGCCCTAGGTCAATAAACAGGATGCTTCTCAGTGATGACCGACAATGGCATGGTTGTTATGTAAATTGTTCTGTGCTTGTGTATTATTGTGTATTTGTGTATATATTTGTGCATGTATTTATGTATGTATGTATTCATAATGATGTATTTATGAATGAATGTATGTATGTATGTATGTATGTATGTATGTATGTATGTATGTATGTATGTATGTACGTATGTATGTATGTATGTATGTATGTATGTACGTATGTATGTATGTATGTTTGTATGTTTGTATGTATGTATGTATGCTTTGCCATTGTAAACCAAATTGCCCTTTTGGGATCAATAAAAATGTATTTTATTATTTTTCTATTTCATGGCAATGTGCTACTCTTTATAAAACAACTTATGTTGTGCTGTCCACACTCTACCCAGTAGATGGTGGGCGGGTGCTCTGTTGTGGTTTGTGTGGGTGATTGACGGGTGCTCTGGTGTGGTTCGCTTCTTCTATCCTATCAAACGTCTATCGTCTTTATCTCCCCTTTTTCTTTTTTATGTTTGTTACTCTCTTGTAACACCTCCAATCTTCTGGCGCTCATATGACCTTGTGCAGTTTGAAGGGCTGTAAAACCTCTACTAAAACTAAAACTAACTTGTGGTTTGTTCCTTCTATCCTATCACACTTTTGTCCTCGTTATCTGTCCTCTTTCTTTTTTTTTGTTTGTTGCTCTCTTGTCACACCCCTAATCTTCGGCACTTAAATGACCTAATTGTGTTGCAAATGCTGTAAAACTCTCACGAAAACATAAAACACTCTGTTGTCCAGCCTGGCAAGATCGGTAACCCGTGGGCCCCAGTGGTGGACGGTGACATCGTCGGAGTGGCCAACGCCTTCCTGCCCGACCCCCCGCATGATCTGAGACGCCAGGCTAGGCAGATGAGAGTGCCTTTGTTGGCCGGGATGGTGCAGGACGAGGGCGCCTACTTCATTCGTGAGTTTCCTTTTTGTCTTTTACTTTTCTTTTGCACTTGCTGCCCTCTCACGGGAGAAAAGTAAGAGAGTAAGTGGTTGGAGGGTCAGTCAGGTGGGTCCTACTTTTTTTCAGTCTTTTGTGATTGTCTGTAATCAACCCCCCCCCCCAAAAAAAAAAAGAAAGAAAAGAAAACAACCACAACAAAAGCAATTTTTTAAAAAAAGATTACCGACACACTTGTCTGATCGAAAGAAAAATCATACATCTGTATATTTCTCCTCTCCCCTTCCTTCATGTGGGTGGTTGGCAGGCACTATAGTGTGATTTGCACCTTCTTTCTCATCAAACATCTGTCATTATTATCTCTTCTGGGTCTTTTCTTTGTATCCTACTCTCTATTAACAACTCTAATCTTCGTCCCGTATATGACCTAATTATGTTGC
Organism: Aplysia californica; assembly: GCF_000002075.1. Classification (NCBI taxonomy): domain Eukaryota; kingdom Metazoa; phylum Mollusca; class Gastropoda; order Aplysiida; family Aplysiidae; genus Aplysia; species Aplysia californica. Next base: position 280,204 of record NW_004797489.1, on the reverse strand, counting down.
AAGTGCAGTTAAACTCTCAATGTGGGTGGTTAGTGGGCGCACTGGTGTGATTTGCTTCATCTTTCTTATGAAACATCTGTCGTCCTTATCTCCCCTTCTTCTTTTTTATGTTTGTTACTGTCTTGTAACACCTCTAACCTCTGGTGCTCATATGACTGTATGCAGTTGCGAGCGCCGCAAACCTCTACTAAAACTTTAAAAAACTGAACTCTCAATGAAACTTTTAAAAAGCCTTCCCCCTCTCTCCCCCTCCCCGCAACTCAGCCAATCTTCCCAACCTGATTGACGGAATTGACAAGCCGCAGTTCCAAAGCATCCTGAACGAGTTCATCCGTTACCGCGATGTTGCTGACCAGAACTCAGTCTTTGACGCCATGGAGTTCCAGTACACTCACTGGCCCCAGCCCACCAACAAGAGCTGCGTCAGGAAGAAGCTCATTGAAGTAAGTGCTGCGTGGAAGAGTTATGAATATGTGAAAAAACATAAAATTTGATTATTTAAAAAATCCAGAAAACAATAATGGGGTGGAACTTCTCGATGAGGAAGAAGATGAAATTATTACAGAATGTGTATTTATTTTTGATTACGTCTTAGGAAAACATCAGCAATCTCATTTCTTTGATTGGTTTCTCTAAAAAAAAAATTTTTTTTTAAATCTGTATTAACCTGGTCTTTTGCCTTCCCTCGTTTGTTCAAGTTCTTTAATTAAGAGAGGTATTCTTTCTCTCCCTCTTTTTCCATCTACTTTTCTATTAAGTGCTATACGTACAAGACCTTTATGTCTAATCAAGTGACTCAGATGGGTGGTTGGAGGGTGCTCTAGTGTGGTTTGCTTCTTCTTTCCTATCAAATATCTATCGCCCTTATCTCCCCTTCTTCTTTTTTATGTTTGTTACTGTCTTGTAACACCTCTAATCTTCTGGCGCTCATTTGACCTTATGCAGTTGCGATCGCCGTAAAACCTCTACTACTACTATCAGGTATTGATTTGATTAAAATGTTTTCTTTATCCCGGCAAGCCACTCCCAGCGGCTCGCGGTCGGAACTACTCTGCCGGTGAGCCACTGACAGCGGCTCGGGCACATTCCTTTATTACGACTTCGACATCAAATTACTTTTCGGCAATTGCAGAAAACAGGTCTCTTATACTGGAAGTTCATTCATTAGATAAAGAACTATGAAAATACGTTTGCTAGTTTCGGTTTTATGACCCATTTAATGACGTTCTTGTCATTTTTAGATTTAGCACCAAAAAGGGCCCCGGCGTACTGGGTTTACCCCCCTCAGAGATAAAGAGTAAAGTTTATTTGATAAGACAAGAGCTTTATGTGAGAGCATGAAAACTTAATGTTTCCAAAGTTGGGAAAGAATTATCAGTTTTATTAAAATTCTTTCTTGGTTGTTTTTTGTTTTTTTTAACAAATATATATATATTTTTTTTTAACTGAAAAAATTCACAAGTTTTACTGCTGTTTTTAAGCTTCCCTTCTCCCTCCGAGACCTAACATTGACAACACACTCTATGGAACATTACAGCAACTGCAGCAAACCTGCACTTATCACTACATGGCATTGGACAGAAGGGCGAGAGCCCAGCTGTTGCTGGATAACAACAACTACAACAACAACAACTGCTGTTTTAAAACCCAAATTGATTACATGTGCACTGTTTGACCCCTACAGATGATGACAGACTACATGTTTGGGGCGGCCATTACTGAGTCTCTCCGCTGGCACGTGCAGTTTTCCCGCGTCTACTTCTACGTGTTTCAGTACAGCTCCTGGAGGAACTATATACCCCAGTGGAGAGGTATGTGGACGCACCTTTTTTTTTATTGCCCCATATCCTGATTTTGGTGCCCATATTTGTAGGTTTCGTAAAAACGTATTGACATTTTGCAAATTGTTATGTTTTCTAGAAAAACGAAACAAGAAAAAGGGGAATTGTTTAGTCGGTGATGATGAGGATGATGGTGATCTTGATGATGATTATTTATGGTGGCAATGATGATGCTCTAATGTTGGAAATAATATGCATATTAATCTTAGTATTAAGTAAAATAAAAATTTTTGTTTGGCGCTTACTCTAGATCCCTGCCAGGCTGTCCTGGGGGGGCAGGACACAACCCTTATTCCTAACTCCTCGCATAGAGTGACCAAAAAGTTGGAAATAATTTGTTATCTTCATCCCTAGCATTTAATAAAAGTATGGTTCAAAATCACACGGAGGCTGCTTTTAAGTGACACACTTACTCTGTGACATGCTCGTGTTTTTTTTTCACTACTTTCATGACATATTTTAAAAATTGTCTGTAGTATATTATCATGACTTGTTTTTAAATATTTGTGTAACAACGTGGTAGAATCGGGCACTCGTCAATTTTTGGGGATATGGAGTTATTGGTATCATCCTAAAGTTTGTTCATTTATCTTACTTTTGATGAAAAAAGCACACATCTGTCTTAAATAAATGTCATGATATTTGCGATTGAAGGAGGTTTTGTCTATGAACAATGCGTTTGACAAAGTTGCAGTGAAGAAAACAAAAAAAAAACAACCAATTTTTTTCTCTCTTTCTTTCAGGTATTTCCCACGGCCAGGACCTGGACTACGTGTTTGGTCTACCCTTCGTGAACGAGACGTACATAAACCTCCTGGGGCTGTACCCGCGACAGTTGTACGACTTCAACGACCGCAACATGTCCGAGTACATGATCACCATGATCACCAACTTCACCAGCGGAGGGTACGCTCCGCATTGTTCATAATAATCTGTCACGACGCGGTGGAATCAGGCTCTCGTCAATTTTGGGACCTATGGAGTTATTGGTATCATCTTAAAGCTTGTCCGTTTGCCTTGCTTTTGATGAAAAAAATATCCATTTATGTTGGATACGAGTAGGGGTAGTCTAGTTTCATAAGTAAAATTAGTGAGAAAATGGCCGCCAAAGTTGAGTTATTTCCTTAGCTTGAGAGTCCCTGGAAACTGAAAATTTACATCTTTTCTGCCTTTATACAGTCCTTTTCAGTAAAATCCATACTGAAATTTGTTCTTTAATGGGCATGAAAGGTTTTGAGCCAGAAAACGAAATTTCGATAAAAATGGCCTAACTGGCGGAAAAATGCCTGTTTCTTCATTTTTATTATTTTGACCAGCGCCTGATTTCATCACGATGGCTCACTTATACTTTTAGAGGTCTCAGAGTGTTGCGTTTCTCAGCCACAGATCAGTAGCAAAACGAGGGAATAAGGTTCTGTAAATAGTCTTTCTGTGACAACTAATTAGCAGAACTCGGGACGTAGCATTTTTGACAATTTGAGCAGGGTGAGAAGAATACCTTTGCTGTTTCGTCCGTTCTGGGAGTGTTCTGGCACTGCTGTTTTTATTTCTCCAGCTATTCTTGTGTTTTTTACTTACTCATTTACTACCCGTTACGCTATCTGGCGCTTAGGGCAGCAACAAAGGATCTCCAGCTCTGTCTGTTTTGGGCCATCTTGGTCAGCATCCCCCACGAATGATTCCAGGACTTCTTGTGTTTTACTTGTGTGTATAACTCTTCTTCTTCTCGTCCTCCTCTCTCTTTGAAAAGGCATCTGTTTACCTTATGAATGATCTGAATTTATGTTAATAGGGGCTTATATCATTTGCTTCTGATTCAGTGTCTTTCTGCCTTTTCAATTTGAATCATTTTGGGCATAGAACATGTGCAGCTAAATAAAGCTCCCATTTTTTCCCCCTCCTAAAGTGTCCTCCCAAATCTCTCTCAAAGCCCACCCTGTGGGTGGTTGGTTGATTCTCTGGTGTGGTTTTCTCCTTCTTTCCTATCAAACATCTATTGTCTTTATCTCTCTTCCCTTTTTTCTTTGCATGTTACTCCCTTGTAACACATGGAATCTTCAGCGATTATATAAACTATTTGTGTTGCTGGTGTCATCACCATCATCCGGTGCCTTGCCTTGACGACTGGCGTAGGTGATCATGGACCTCCACTTCACTCTGTCTTGCGTTGCAGCGTTGGTGTCTGTTGTTCTTGCTGTTCCCAGCCCTGTTGTTAACTTGTCCAGTATCTTTTCCGTCTGTCTGCCTCTGCATCTCGTTCCATCAAACTTGCCTTTCCTTACAATATTCTCCAATGCTTCTTTCCCCATTGTGTGTTCAATGAAATTTGCCTGTCGCTTTCGTATATTCCTCATAAGCTGTCATCTGCAATTTGCTTCAACCAAGACTTCTTCTTTTTTTTTTCTAGCTGTACATGGGATACGCAGCATGCGTCTTATGAACCACAACTCTGTCGCCTCAATTGTTCTTTCCAGCTGTCTATTGATTGTCCTAGCTTCGCACCCGTATAATAGGTTAGGCTCGATGTAACTTTTTAGTTACAGAGCTGGTGACATAAAACTCTGATAAAAAATAATTCCATGGGTGGTTGGGGGGTGCTCTTGTGTGGTTTGCTTCTTCTTTCCTATGAAACATCTATCGTCCTTATCTCCTTTTTTCGGTTTTTTTGTTTGTTACTCTCTTGTATTCCTCTAATCTTCTGGTGCTCATATGACCTTATTGTGTTGCAAGTGCCGTAAAACACTAACTAAAAACTAAAATTCTTCTTATCTTCAACGCTTATAAAAGCAATTTGTGTTGCTGGTGACATTAAACTCTTATGAAAAAATAATTCCGCCCTCCCTCTCTCCCCCAGGGAGCCGACACCACGTACAGAAGAGGTCTACTACTTCCGCAACGTGTCATGGAGAGAGTACAACCCACAGAACCACAGCTACCTCAGCATACGCAACCACTCGCGCAACATGGAGAACTACCGCATGAACGACGTCTACTTCTGGAACAATTTCTATCCCAAGTTGGCTGGATACTCTCCTTGTAAGTCACACACACACATACACACACTCACACACGCACACAAACACACACACATACACACACACACACACACATACACACACACATACACATACACGTACACACACACACACATACAAACACACACACACACACACACACACATACACACACACACACACATACACACACACACACACACACACATACACACACACACACATAAATAAACATAAATTCTTACATACAAAAATTCATCAAGGTAAAGAAATGAACAATATCACACACCTGGGTCTGTGGTGTAGCATTTATGGTCAAATCTCTCCCTGTGCCACACACACTCGCACACACACACACATTCACACACACACACACACACACACACACACACACTCACACACACACACACATTCACACACACACACACACACACACACACACTCACACACACACACACATTCACACACACACACACACACACACACACACACACACACACACACACCCCGGGTGGTACTACTGGCTGAAGTGTCTTTAGGCTTTTCCCAAACATTAACATGTTTTTATGCACAGTAGAATTGTAAATGGGCTGATTCATCAATGTCATGCTCATAACTGTGCCTAAACTGCAACAGGGAACTACTGCTTTTTCTTTCCTAATCCTTACTATCGTCATTTTTTTCTCGACTTCTGTATGTTTGTCACACTCTTGTGACCCGTTATGTCCGGGGTGCCTTGATAGTCGAAGCAGACTTTGTGCTGTTGAAGCTAGAGAGGTGAGCAGAGTAAGTATGATTCCCTGTAAGGACTTCTCTTTTGACATCCTCCCCTTGGCGCTCATATGACCTTATGCAGTTGGGAGCATTTTTTTCCCCTCTTATCATGTGGGTGGTTGATGGGTGCTCCTTCTGTCTTATCAAACATCTATCGTCCTGATCTCTCTTTCTTTTTTTTGTGTTTGTTACTCTCTTGTAACTTCTCTATTCTTTCGCCTTTATATTACCTTCTTGTGCTGCAAATGCCATAAGTGAGTGGTTGGCAGGTGCTCTGGTCTGGTTTCCTTCTTATTTCTTATCAAACATCTATTGTCTTTATCTCCCCTCCTTCTTTTTCGTGTTTGTTACTCTCTTGTAACACCTTATCTTCGGCACTTAAATGAACTTATTGTCCTGCAAATGCCATAAATCTCTTACTGAAACTAAGCTAACCGTCCTCTGATTATGCTCCCACCATCCCCCGGCAACTTCCACCACCACCTCCACTGACCGACCAACGAGCAGACGTGTTCAAACCCAAGCCAGAAGACAGCGTGGACACAGCGGACACCTTCGAGCTGACCACCTGGGCGCTGGCGGCTGTGGCTGGAGTCCTGCTCATCGTTGTCGTCTGTCTGATCGTGGTGCTTGTGTGCCGGTCCAGGACCAAGAAGTAAGTGTTGGGACAGTCCTGTGCTTGGCCACCTTTTTATAGTACCGGTACAGCCTGGACCCACTTCTTCCACCTATTCTGCAGTGCCAAGACGGACCGACGTATCCACAAAAAATATTAATTTTTGTATCTTCGTTGAAATGACTGCCTATACCTATTCTGCACTGCTTAGCCAGCACCCGCTTCTATCACCTTTAAAAGCCTAAAATTTTTGTGCTGCCTACCCACATGTATTTTCAGAGGGGGGGGGGGGGGGGGGGG
>NW_004797489.1:245595-273559 GCF_000002075.1 Aplysia californica | reverse complement strand
GGGGGTGTTAAATAATGTCTTTTGGGGAGATACTTTGGTGGATCCCTCCTTTACCCAGTTCTCTCTATTCCTGTCTGTATTCATCTGTCTATTTAACAACATTTTATAAGCAAGAATGCTCTTTGATTAAACAGACTATAAAGCAATGCTGTCCTTACTCATGTCCTTTCAAACATTTCTTATTCTTTCTCTATAACATCAGATATCCTAAATATCAAGCATCTCCTACCTTGAGTCGCAAGACGGAAGAAGACAGCATGACCTTCTACAAAGATCAAGACCGCAGCATTCATCACATAGAGCCGCCGCCGACCTACTACAGCGGTCGCAGAACGGAAGACGACAGCTACGACGGACACCGGCGCACGGAGGCGGAGAGCGACAACTATCGTGGCGCCAGGCAACCACGAGAAGACAGATCTGCATACAGCAATCGGCGCGATGATGAAGAGGAGAGGCCAAACTACAACTACCGGCGCCAGGAGGAGGAGAGGCCGACATACAACCACCGCAGGGAGGAAGAAGAGAGGCCGTACTCGGACCGGAGAGCTCACAACCTGCGCAGAAACGGGGGAGACAATCCTCCGCGGTACAATCTGCGACGACAAGAGCACAACGACTCGACTGCTGTTTGATGACGCTCCCTGCATAATTAGGATCTAATTTTGCGAGTCGAAGACAGCGTTGAATGTTTTTGTCGTTATTGATCCTGCAGTGTGCAAACTTTTGGCACCATTACTCTGTGTCATGATGATAATGATAATAATATTAATAAAAAGTGACATTGATATAGCACATTTCCACTTGGTATATGCTCAGTGCACTTTACGACAGTACAGAGGTCATAGTTTCAAAAGCGATCCTCTCAACAAAGTGACACTAATATTACATTGTTTACTATGTCATGTAGTGCTATTGACAAGATTATCGCAGCTGTTGAATTAGTCCACGCTGAACAAATTAAAATAGAATAAAATAGCATTTTCATAGATCCATCCGAGAAAAAATGGGTTTCAACTGATAGTACAATATAGGCTTCCAGTACAATAAATGGAAGTCTCACCCTTATGGACAATCTTACATGCCATTGCTGTTGACCGCTGTACAGCACCCTCCTTTTTTTCTTTTTTTTTTTTACTTTGGGTTGTCGTATCTTGCTCAAGGATATGCACCGGTATCAACTGTTTTGAATGCAAAGTCACCAACATAAGTTGACTGTTCTAAATATGTCTCTTGTACATGACTATCTGTTAAGAATGCTATTGATGGACAAAATAAAACAATAGATCAAAATAGACAAGCACTGAAATGAAAAATTCTGATTCCGACATTTCTCTGTGCCCTCTTCAAGCACTCTTCCCTTGGGTTCTACTACCTTAATCTTTTTTTTTTCCCAACTCTTAATGAAGGAGGGAAGAGATAAAAGTGTGAGATAAATGGTCATGATTATTCGTCTGCATAATGATGGTAGACTTTTTAAGTCTGATGGCTTTAGATCTGAAGGAGTCACATTCTCCTGCTTAATAATTGCAGATTGTGTGAAAATTATTTTTCAACCTTCCTTAGCCATGTCAGAGAGTTACAGTGTGCTCGTGTGATTAACTGTAATACAGAAGTAAGAAAAGCCGATAGATGAATGGAAAGGTTCATCATTTACTGGTTCTTTTGACTTGAGCATAAATGTAAGCTTGCAGTTGTTTTTTGCTGGGGGGGTTTTCAACATGCATTCCATTCCTGTTATAGTTACATATCTTCGTCTGTGTTGTTTGCGTTTATTGCAAGCTGCAGCTTTTTAATGTCAATAGACGCGTTAAAAAGTTGTGTTATAAAAGGTATCCTTGTTCATGGAAGTAGAATTTGTTCATTGTTTGTGAGAAGAGAATGAAGACATTCCATAGTTCCCTGTGGGCTTTTTTTGTTTTATAGTTCAGGAATGCTGTCTACTGCTGGCTGTGGACAACCCAACAAAAATTTTCATGACTTTTATTATCAGCAGCATATTGCATCATATTGTTATGAGCGTCATCATCATCATCATCATCAAGTTTTTTGCTAAACGGCATTTGGACTGGTATCTTTCCATTCCTTTTTGTCATTTATTTATGAAAGCCAGTGCACTCATATTATTATGCTCTTATCCATTCATTGTCAGATTGTCAGAATACCCACTTTTTACCTCTACTGGTCTTCCTCTGTTTCTTTTTCTGTAAGTTTTTCAAGATGTCACGACAAGCTAAACTTTTTTAAGTCTTTATTACAGTTTGTTTTGGTGTTTTATGGCGATCCCTTTATTACAGTAAACTGATTTATATTGAAAATTATTTTAAAAATGTTTCTCATCTCGAAGTGGGGACACTGTTTGATCTTATAAAATCTTGGCAGCTTGAGCTAAAAAAAAATTTCCGCCTTAAGCATGGTGATTGCATTTCACTCATACATTATTATTTTGAATTTTATTCCTGCTGAATGAATTTTAGCCTGATGTATGCTTATTGCCATCCTTGACTTTCTGTTCAATGGTTGCTGTTCCTAGGATCGAAATCATTTAAAAAAAATGTTTTTCTACAGTCTTGAAAACTTCATTTTTGTTTCTTCAAATCTGCCTCTTTTGTGTTTTTCAAAATCTTCAACAAACGTGCAGGACAGAGGGTACGACCTTGTTGACTACATTCCATTTTTCTCCAGCAATATAATGCTGTCTATGTACATATTATTGTATAGTGAATGTTTTGTACAGATTGACTTAGATCATCTCATGGTAATAATAGTGCCATTGTAGAGAACTCACAACTTGAGGACTGCGAGCCTCAATCTAAATTCAGTGGAGTCTGCTTGAACTGAACATGGTTAATCCAGAAATGGTGATAAATGGAAAGAAAATAGAATCCAAGTTGCGCACATTAAAGATCCCTTGGTTGTCTAAATTCGATAAGAGTAGACTTCAGCCGCCACCTGCGCAAAATTCAAAAATTTCCTTCCAACTGAAAATGTTTAATGTGTCCCGCGCGCTCATATGAGCTTATGCAGTTGCGAGCCCCATAAAACACTTACAAAAAAAACTTTGTGCTCCTTCGTCCCTTTCTGTGTGACATTAAGCAAGCTGAGAATATTATTGAAGAGAAAGCACAATGCACACAACCTGCTGCTCAAATTGCAGACACTGGAAAAGGTAGATGACAAGAGGAAAATGTTTCGAAAAGTTAACTTCGCCAAAAGCATGGTATTCCCAACTGTGCCATATCAGTTAACATTGCTATTTGAGCAACCCTCTCTAAACCAACAACATGATCTCTAAACCAAAGGAAATCAGGCGATCCTGCAAGTTTTTGGTTTAAGTGGACTCCACTGTAGTGTAGTATTTTTGTAAATACTTTACACCCCTCTTTGTACAGCTTATATCATTTAGGAGGTGGGCTATTTTTACACACCTGCCTGTCAGGGCCAACCTAGCTTGCACTGGATATGTCTCGGCAGAAAGGAGGAGGTACCGGCATTTTTGTTGTAATTGTTGATTTTGCTCATAATACTATCGTTTGTGAGAGTGAAAGTTTGCAATCATAATACTGCAGGTTGTGTTTGAAAGTTTGCAATCATAATACTACCTGTTCTGAGTGAAAGTCTGCAATCATAACACCACCTGTTGAGCCTGTTGTGAGTGAAAGTTTACAATCATAATACCCCAGGTTGTGAGTGAAAGTTTGCAATCATAATACCCCAGGTTGTGAGTGAAAGTTTGCAATCATAATACCACAGGTTGTGTTTGAAAGTTTGCAATCATAATACTACCTGTTCTGAGTGAAAGTTTACTATTATAATGCCACCTGTTCTGAGTGAAAGTTTGCAATCATAATACCACAGGTTGTGTGTGAAATTTTGCAGTTATTATTCTGCAGGCAGTGAGTGAGATTTTTGCAATCATAATTCCATAGGTTGAGAGCAGCAGTTTGCAGTGATAATAAAATGATACCACAAGTTGTGGATGAGAATTTTAAATCATAATACCACTTACAGGTTGTGATTGAAAGTTTGCTGTCATAAATTGTTGACATATCGTTCGTTACATATCGTTTATGACTGTTGCATTGGATGTGGTAGCCACAGAATGTGCCCCAAAATAGTGTCTTGTTAAAGGAATATTGAGTCAATCACGTGTTTGATAAATGTTCCTGGGGAAACCATGTCCGTGGTGGTTGAGAAAGCCACTGGTAGGTCCTACCTCTTTTCATTTCCTCTGTTGTTCCTCTCTTGTCATGCCTTTTTCCTGCTCTAAGTCAGGGGTGTTGTGCCAACATGTTTCCTTTTACTCAAACAAACAAACAAGCAAACAAGCAGTGGGTGGTTGGCAGATGCTCTGGTGTGGTTTGCTCCTTCTTTCCCGTCAATCATCTTTCAACCTTATCTCTCCTCCTTCTTCTTTGCATTCGTTACTCTCTTGTAACACCTTTAACACCTCTTGTAACACCTCTAATCTTCAGCACTTATATTATGACCTAATTGTGTTGGAAGTGCCATAAAACGTTTACTAAAACTACAGCCCATCAGCTTCTAGTTGTGGGTAGTTGGCGGGTGCTCTGGTGTGATTTGCTCCTTCTTTCCTATTAAACATCTATCGTCCTTATCTCTCGTTCTTTTTTGTATACACTATTCTCTTGTAACATATCTATTCTACGGCCTTTATATATGACCTTATTGTGTTGCAAGTGCCTTAAAACTCGTACGAAAACTAATTTTCTAGTTCCAGTAAGAATCTGGTTGGGATTTTCGGGGCAGGACCACTCAGGTTGTTGAATCTTCTTGTGTACCTCTGCCTCTCCCTCTGCCTCTCCCTCTGCCTCTCCCTCTGCCTCTCCCTCTGCCTCTCCCTCTCCCTCTCCCTCTGCCTCTCCCTCTGCCTCTCCCTCTCCCTCTCCCTCACTCTCACAAATGTGTCATTGTGGCAGTGTGCTTCTCCTTAATCAAATAGAAACAAAGTGGGTGGATGGCGGATGCTCTGGTGTGGTTTGTTTGCACCTTCTCTCCTATCAAACATGACATCTTTTGTCCTTATCTTTCCTTTTTTTTTTTCTTTTTCTAATAGTCTTTAAAAAAATTGTTTTGTTTGTATGTCATTCTCTAGTAACGCTTCTTATCTTTAACATTTGTATGATCATGACTTAATTGTGTTGCAAGTACTGTAAAACTCTTACTAAAACTAAAACAGACACACAAGACGGCATCTGTCAGCTTTATAGCCTTTTATGAGCCTTGAGTTAAGTTCGCTCTAATGCTCAGGCCTGAGGCAGCTGTTTGCTCAAGAATCCTTCATGTACATAATGATAGAAATAATACAGTGCTAAATGATATGTGAGGCATTGTGGTGGAATCAGACGCTTGTGGAAAAAAAAAGCATTTTTCCAACAGTCTGGCACTTTTATCTAAATTTTATTTTTTGGCTAAATACCTTTTTCGTTCATATGAAAACATATTTTCATGTGAATTTTACTGAAAATTTTACTGTTTAAAGGCCACAATATGTAATGTAATTTTCGGTTTTCAAGGGCTCTTAAGGTATTGAAGTTCCCAAACTTTAGTGGCCATTTTCTCATTGATTTAACCACTGAAACCAGGCGACTCCCACCTTCTTCAATCGTAAATATCTCGACTTCTATTCAAGCAAGATGGGTTTTTTTTACATTGAAAGCAAGGCAAATGAATAAGCTTTCAGGTGATATCAATAACTCCACGTGCGCCCAAAAATTCACGAGCGCCTGATTCCACAACGTCGTGCTCATACTATGGTTGTGATGTGATTTGTTGTGAATTGTGTTGAATTTTTATACGTAATTTTTATATAAATGCTTTTCGTTGCCTTATTGCTGTTATGGATACATTCCTTGTATGGAAGAGGTACTAAGCATTTTATCTAACATGGTTTGTACCTTCCAGTTTACAAAATGTTGTAACATTCCTTGTAAAGATAAAACAGTAAATATATTTTTTATTTACACACTAGAAAAAATTGACTGAAGTTGTGTTGCTTACTATTATAATGTTATGTTTGTTTGTTTGTTTGTAATATCATGATTGTGGGTGGTTGGCGGATGCTCTGATGTGATTTGCTTCTTCTTCGTTCCTATCAAACGTCTATCGTCTTTATCTCCCCTCCTTCTTGTTTGTGTTCCCCTCCCTTTTTGTGATTTTACTTTCTTGTAACACCTCTAATCTTCGGTGCTTATGTGACCTTATCGTGTTGCAAGTGCCGTAAAACACATACTACAACTGAAATATTATGATTTTGATTACAGATCTCATCAGGCACAGTGTTGGTACTGCCAACATCCATCACATTTTCCACCCCTCTGGAGTGGGTAGGTCCTACTTCTTTTCTTTCCCTGTTATTTCTTTCTGTCTGTCTGTGTGGGTGGTTGGCGAGTGCTCTGGTGTGGTTTGCTTCTTCTTTCCTATAAAAAGTCTATCGTCTTAATCTCCTCTCCTTTTTTTGTGTTTGTTACTCTCTTGTAATACCTCTAATCTTCAGCACGTATATGACCTTATTATGTTGTGTTGCAAGTGCCGTAAAACACTTACTTAAGCTAACTGCCTGCCTGTCTGTCTGTCTGTCTGTCTGTCTGTCTGTCTGTCTGTCTGTCTGTCTGTCCTTCTTCTTCCCAGCTCGAAACGACCGTTATTGTGTCAACGAGCTTCTGTTTACTCAAACAAGATATCAACAGAATGGGGGTGGGGAAATACTGCCTAACCGTAACACCACCGACGCCTGCTCATATTGATAGAAGGACAATAAAATATCAACAATAATCCTTCACAGCTTACAGGGCGCTTATCCCTATCCGACGCCCTGGGATCATTTTATACCCCCGGGGTTGTATTCTTCACATTTTAGAATACTTCTAGTACGAAGGTCTCTTTGAAACTTTCAGTATTTCTCAAAAAAATCATTTTGACAGACTGCTGTACAAAGCGTACGGATTGGATAAACGAGTAAATTTCCTCTTTGGAAAGTGGTGGCACAGAGTTACCCACGTCATATGGATACGATAGTAAAACACGACGTACGTATAGAGTTAAGTGGTGGCACAGAGATCCCCACGTCGTATGGATACGATAGTAAAACACAACGTACGGACACGGATAGGGTTAACCGGCAGTTTGCACTGTAGGCTTCCCCGGACCACTACCTCATCTGCTACTGCTGCGAAATCCACGGACACCTTCATAATATTATAATATGTATTTTAGTGTCTGCTAGAGTAATAACAATGATAACCATAAAGTGCATAGAGCTTGCTGTGGAGCATGAATATGTGCTATGTATCAATGCAATTATAATAATTATTTTTATTATCATTATTATTATTATTATTATTATTATATTATTTTTATTACTAATAATATTACTGTTATTTATATTATCATTATTATTATTATTATTATTATTATACTATTATTGATATAATATAAATATACTCTGTCACATTTTAAGTATACACATTTTGAAGATCTCAATAAAACAAAATCAATGCCACCAATTACTTTCAAATTTACACACTGATTACGTGATATACCTGTCGCTGGTGAGCTGTTTTCAGATTTCTGAACGCGTGAGTGGTTTTGTATCTGCATGCGTGTTACATGTTTCGTGTTTTTTTTAGAATTGCTCATGATACGGCAATGATTTGTTAAAAAAGCAAGCACACATCAAAGCTTTGTCATTTTTGTAACAATTCGCCAGTGATAAAACTTGTCTTGTCTACGTTTCATGATGTCCCGCCGTACGAGAAAATGTGCGAAATCAGCTCGTTGGAATGATCCGCGGGGGTGCCTCAGTCTCCACTGCTGCGAGACATTTTAATGTAACACGAAGAACTGTGTACACAACAATGGATCGCGAGAAAACAACAAAATCAGGAAAGGATCGACACCGCCAACGTGGGAGAAGAAAAACTACTCCAAGAGAGGATCTTTTTATACGCCTGTCGCATCTACGGAATCGTTTCAAAACGGCAAGACTAACAAGAAGTGAGTTGAAAAACATGCGACAACCCCAGCCCCAGACACTTCCTCAACTTGAGAGAGCATCGCATGAAGAGTGGAATAACATCCCACAACAGGCAGTGCAGTGATTGATTGATTCAAGGCGGCGACGATGTCAGGCCGTCATCAACGCTACTGGTCGTGTTACTTTTGTAGACCACCCCCACACTCTTGCATGTCGTGAATAAACCTGTTATGTTAACATTCCATATTGTTGTTGCTTTTTTCGTATTTAAAATTGATTGAATTAGTATTCCTGAAATTTTAAAGAATATCGACTCATTGTGAAACTAGCTATTTTCATTTTAACACAGTGTATACTTAAAAATGTGACAGAGTATATATATGATCATTGAGGAAGTAAAACCAAAGAAAGAACCAACAAGAAAACCGAAGCTTGGTGGAGGAAAGAGAAAACTCTATAAAGGCAATTTATTGTACTCAGGTGACGTCACTGATGAAAAAACATGTTATTGTATTATTCTAGCCCCTGCAAACAACACAAAGATTGTTTTAAATTAAATATATTATTATTATGCTTACACAGTTCTCATCAGTCACAGTGCGGGTATGGCCAATATTTATCACATTTTTCACCATAAAGGGGGGAAAATACTGCATCCAAAGCCATATTTTATATAAGACTAATATATATATATATATATATTATATATATATATATATATATATATGTCAATATATATATATATAGGCTATATATATATATATATATATATATATATTTTTTTTTTTTTTTATATATATATATATATATATATATATATATCTCAAATATATATATATATATTGTGTGTGGCTTAATGCTTCATTCAGAGTTCCTAATTCAATACGTTGTCTTTAAATAGGATTTATGATATCATATAAAAGGCAAATGTACACCCACAGTCTACCAAACATGTACGTATTAATATTGTACACACATATGGGCCACACAGGAGAAATGAAACGTTTACAAAATGGAGTGAAATCAAAATCCAAAGGTCAATGAATAACAAGGTTAGTACCGGTCAAGTATAAGCTAGGAACAGGGGGGCAATTCAGCAAATATCTGATGGCAATACATAAAGTATAAAGTTATCCTCTTTCTTCTCTGGGAAATGTAGTACGTCATGTTGTTATAGAATAGCAAAGCAATAACTTATGTTTTTAAAAGGAAAAGTGGGGAAAAAGTAATAACAAAGCGAATTGAAATACATTGTACATGTATTATATTAATCTACAATGAAATATAAATTTTAAGAATTATTAACAGCAATATAATCTGAAAGTCGAGAGGGATTTATGTACACACTTTGAACATAGTTAAGTTTTTGCTTGAAAGCTGAACAGTAGACATATTATTTTACAGCCATCGGTCTAAAAAGATATTACATAACTCAATATATTTGAAATATGTAAGAAATGTTTTCTACTTTACAATGCTATGCACACAACAAATTGCACACGCGCACGCGAGCACTCACGCACGCACGCATACACACTCACACGCGCGTGCGCACGCACACACACTCTCTCACACACACGCGCACACACACACACACACACACACACACACACATACATACATACATACATACACTGGAAGCTCTCTATTTAAGCCAACTGAATCGATACCCATACGATTATCTCTACCCCGAAGCACCTCTGAAAAACAAAATGGCTAATTATAGATGCCACGTGACATAAGAATATTACGATTGTCTGCGCGTTCAAGAGAAGCGCCGTCAAAATGCGAAGCAAAGAGTTATGGTACATAACATGAAGGAAGACTTTTGTTTGCTCAGAGGAGGGAGATAGTAGCGTCAGCAGATTCCCATCTTTGTAAATGCCCAAACGATGCGGTTTCGAAATTGGAAATCCGACCCGGATCCTTAGTGAGAACTCGTTTGATCTCACCGATTCTTGAGCTCAGGCTCGTTTTTACCGATGTAAATGAAAACCTGATGATTATTTCAGGAGATGAACATCCTATCAGGTTCCTATGCCTCGACTGCCCTTCCTCCCCGTAAATGAGAGGTTAGATTCCAATCCGGTTCCTGTGCTCAGACTCCCTTCGGTGACTGAAAAAATTTAATCCGGTTCCTGTCCTCGGGTTCCATTTTGTGTCAACATCAAATCCGAGTCCATAGCTGGGACCTGTTGCAATAAATGACCGTTCTATTCGGTTCGCCAACAAAATTCGTCGTTAAAAAAGTGAATAGTTGATCAATTGCATGTCCTACACTTCGGATTTACTTCTTGTTCCTTGACTTGCTTCAAATTCAGCTTTCCTTCCACTAGCTCCACTTTTGTCTCCGGTGGTCCGAGTGACCCGGGTTTGTTTTTTTTCCTTTCCTTTTTTTAGCAGTGACCTACTTCTGTCTGGTAGAAGGAAAAAAAATAAAACAGAAACTAGAGCCATAATTTCACAGTTAAGCATTTCTTTGAAATCACCGTACTGTATCAAAAAGCAAATATTGTATCAGACACTAGACCAAAAAGAAAAAACCCCCACAAAACGAACTATGACAATTTTCTTGAGCTTGACCTTTAAGGCTATTTGGCAATAATTTTCTATTTATCTTTCATTTTTGTTGAAATCAGAAGAAAGTGTTCTTGAAACAAGCAAAATTGTTTTCAGGGCGCCTTACGCAATGAGTTTATGAATGAAAGCTCTTTGCCTTTGACAACACTCACGAACTGTGATGTCAAGGGAATAATATAACAATATAACCTATGTAGTGACTTCGATAGATGAAATAAGATTATAAATTCACTCCTCTCTCTCTCTCTCTCTCTCTCTCTCTCTCTCTCTCTCTCTCTCTCTCTCTCTCTCTCTCTCTCTCTCTCTTTTCACATATCACAGGGAAAAAAATCAAAACGGGCTCACTCAATATGAATCACTTAATAGAATACAGTGTATCATGAAGCCGTTGTCTACACTAGCCTAAAGGACTAACATCTCCTAGCTAAAACACTAGAATTGTCAACACATCAGTCTAGCAGTCCAAGCACTCTAAGAACGCAGAAGGTGTAGTAGGAAGCCAGGATGTAGCAGACGAACTTCTCCACTCCCATCTGCAGATGCAGACAGAAGGCAGTGGCGAACAGAATAAGGATCAGACCTTCTGTCGTATACCGGCCGAACGGTGAACATTTCACGAGATTTCGGCTCGCTCCGCTACTTTTACGACGCCGAGTTCTCCCGGAAACAGCCGAATCCCCGCTGCTAGGTTCCGACGACAGTTTAGTTTTTGATTTAGTACTGTGAACTTTCACCTTCTTCACTTTTCCTCCTTTTTGAGGTGCCGTGTCAGAGTTTTTGCTCTTCGTTTTGTCATCCGGGCCAGCATTTTTCGATTTCAGTAAGGATGAGAATCTGGGCAGAACTGCTGTTCCACTTCCAGATTTACTTCCCGCCTTCCCGTTTCCGTTTCCCGTCGTGACGTGCTCGAGTGCCGTAGACACCGGAGGGCGGGAAAGTGCCTGGGGAATTGCCGGAACAGACGTGACAGACTGGGCTATGGCAGACGTCAGCTGTATTGGCGCCGAGATCACGGGGACTTTTGTGAGTGTGGCAGGAATTGCAGATGGGTCAGGCGATCCGCACACTGAGCGGGGTTTGACCATGTTTGGATTAGATTCCCGTTTAGAGTTAGCGTCCTCCGTAATTGCTGAAGATTTGGCGAGTACAGATTTTGGGTCCGTACTTGAAGAAGGGCCAGTTGGAGAACTTTGGGGAACTGAAGTCTTGGGTGTGCTTGCACTTTGAGAAACGGAGGAAATCCCAGAGGTTTTGCTATTTTTAGCATTGGTTGCGTCAAGTGACGCTGAAGCGACCTGAGTAGAAGGGGATTTCCCTGCCATCTGACTACTGCTGCTTTTCGTTTGAGCTAGCATTCCTGATGATGGTTTTGTATTTTGCCGTACGTCTGTTGCCGAGGATGTTGTTGTTGTTTGGTGAGCAGGAGAAGCTTCAGTACTTGCAGGGTTATTTCCCCCGGCTGGTGTGGGTATTTTTGTCCCAGTCCCACCCTGAGGCTTAGATGTGGGGATAGCGATCTTTGAAGCTGTTGGAGTGGCTCTGTTGGCATCCGCGGGAGAATTTCTGGCGGTGGTAGTGCCAGCTGGTTGTGACGTGGTGGGCGCCACAGAGGTTCTGGCGGTTGTTGTAACGAGTGTTTTCGTGTTTTCTTTAGTAGCATTAACTCTGTGAGCGGCCATTTCAGCAGTTGACGCGGCGCCCCCGTTCTGGGCTGTTCTGGCTGCTTTCGTGACGCCTTTCATATTTGTTGTTGTCGTTGTCGTTGTTGTTGATGATGATGATGGTGATGACGATGGTGATGACAGGGTTGTTGCCGAAGACTTGTTGTTTGCCGCAGGTTTGGCAAGGGTGCTCGGTTTTGTTACGACGACGTGCTGACTCGTACTTTCCGGCTGCGTGCCAGATTTTGCGTGTGGTGCGGGGATTCCCGAAGTGCGGGCATCTTGTGACTTCGCGGAGATGGGCGTTGTTGCGACGGCAACCGGTATTACCGTCGTCTTGGTTACTGTTGCCGACTGTGTGGGTGATATTCCCTGGGCACTATTCGGTGGCGCTGAAGGTTTCTGAACAACTTTTGTTTCAGAGCTTGACAGTGCTGACTTTGTTGTCGTTGTTCTTTTCGTTGTAATTCGTTTACTCATCTCAACTGTTTTTGTTGTTCCTGTTGTGGAACTGGTGTTGTTATTGTTGTTGTTATTTTTAGTCTGCTCAGATGAGGAAACAACGGAGGCAGATACAGTAGTGGGTTTTGTAGCTCCGACCGGCATTGAGGGTGATTTTGAAGTACCATTCACAGAGCTACTTGAAGTTTGGCTGGCAGATGCAGATGCCTGCATAAGGAGATCTGACTTCACCCCTATGGTCACATGAAAAGTTGGCGACGCGGAGGCGTTCCTATTGCTCTGTCCAGGCTTTGGCCCAGCTGTGTCTTTGACTGTAGATTGATAGGTGACCTGTGGAGAGGAAGACCGAGTTGGAGAGGGTGGGCCGCCGTGGTTTGTTCCGGCAGAAGCCACTTGTAAGGCTGAGAGAGCAACTCGTTTGGTGCCACCTTGTTTTGTGTTTTGATTACTTTTTGAGGTATTTGTCTTGTTATCCAAGCCTACAGCTTTATCGGTTATTGCTGACTGAATCGTTTTGTGAGAAGCGGGAGGAGAAGAATGAGACACTTGTGGTGTTTCGTTGATGGCTGGTTTTGCTTCTGCACTTTCTGCAAGCAGAGAGGAAGAAGTTTCTGCGCTAGCAGTGATGTGGGCTTGTTCTGATGACGCACTAACTGGACGATTTTTCATTTGCGGGGCTGCGGATTCTGAACTCAGTGTAATTTTACTGGACATTTCAATTCGTTTCGAGTCCAGGCTTCGGTAGGATACGGGTGACTGCTCTCTTTGTATCGTAGCTTGAACTTGGTTCATGGTTGTTTTCAAAGACTCGATCGGAAGCTGTCTCTCAGGCGACAGAGACTGGCCTCTGGGAGTGAGGTGATGGTGGTAGTGCGGGTGATGGCCGTCTTCACTTGCAAAGAAAGGTGTGGGTGGTCTATCCTCTGAACCTACTTCAGGGGAAGAGGGAAGAGCGAGGAAAGGGGAGGACGTTGGAGAATTGAGAGGGGAGGGAGAGGCCGAAGACCCTGGTGATGAGCACGGGGATGGAGAGAGGGAAAGGGGGAAGAATCTCCGGGGGTTCACGGGAAGTAGACCGGCTTCGTTTTGCTGATTCTTTTGTTCTTTCTCCTCCTCTGTAAAGAAAGGCGTGGACTCGCGGGGGCCACGGACGCTGAGGAAGTCTGCGCCAGGCAGCTGTAAAGTGTGACCTTGACCTACGCTGGTGACCTTTTTATCAAACATTGGGATTGGCGTCGGCTCTCGGTGAAACTCGGAGCTACCGTCTCCTGAGGATGTCGCACCTGGAACGTTGAGAGACGGCGGTTTGACGTTCTCAGACGCAGCGGTCGAAGTGCCTTTGAAGAAAGGTGTGGGTTCCCTCTCATTTCTGTCGCCGGTGACGTCAGCTGATAAAGTAAACTGTGGAATCGTCTGCTTCTGTTGACCAGGCGATATATTCAAGGTCGGACTTCTCATCCCGCTGTCCCTGAAAAATGGCGTGGGTTCTCGGTCTTCTCTGTTGGGTTCTGCCACAGAAAGAGCTGGTGGCACGCCCCCGGACTTATTGACGTCATTAGCATTTGCTGCCTCCTTGTCATCTTCCCACATCTCAACAACGATAGGAGGAGTTGCTTCCCCCTTAGCGCAAGGAGTGATGACGTTTACGCATTTGACAGTCATCTTTCCCCGCTGTATATCACTTCCTCGTCCTTTTCTCTGAGCTCCTTCTTCTTTAGGTGGGATCTCCGCCTCTTGTTCATCTTCCCCTGTTTCGACATTGTTCACGGCTTCAGTCGTAAGAGACTTGTTTTCTTTAACAGACGTAGATGACGGAATATTTTTATTTTCTTCCGTTCCTAACGTAGTTGTTTGGGGGTTAAGATTTTCGTCCAAAATAGCATGGCTTTGTCTTTTCAGGCCTTTAGCAGCTTGGGGATTACCCGTCATTGATTCCGTCCCAGAGTTGTTTGTTCTCCCTTGTTTGTTTTCAACATCCGAGCTATTTTCTGCTCGTGGACGATTCAAATCGAGTGAATTCTTGTTGCAAACAGCAAGGTCAGCAGCTGGTGGCGTGGGGCCATCCAGGTCTTCTGCTTCTAAACTGTGGTCTAAATAGAAAAGGGGCCTTTTAGACGGTGGGCCTTGTTCTTCTTCTTCTTCTTCTCCTTCTTCGTTCTCATCATCATCATCTGAGCTTTCCTCTTCACTGGTGTAGTCCAGACCTTCGCTATCCATACTACCCGTGGAATCTGCAAAAGAGTTGAAGCACGATGTAGTGAGCCTTTCCTTTAAAGGAAGAATCTTGGACTAATGTCATCGAATTCAATTCCAAAATTACGTTTACTTTTTAGACTCGTTTGGCTGCTGTAAACAATAAATATTATGTCGTGTATTGTTATTCTCACCGAGTGAACGAATTTGAGAAGAGTAAGTTTAGATCATTAACATGGTCATATTAATTTTAATTATAAACTTAATAAGTTGCTTTAATTTTGTATACATTACAAAGTAAACATTACATCCCTTCAAACTGTTTATATATATAACTAATTTTGTATCAGGATAACTATTCATCTGTACATTCATGCTAGCATTAATATTCCCATGCAGTCCTTAACATCTTTTCGTTATTTGGTTAACAATAAACATGAGGATTTGAAGCTATGGATACAACAATGACATGCTTAGGCAAATAACCATGCAGAACATAAATATAATATAATTGCATGCATGCTTCGAATAACTACAGAATGCTTCAAATTGAATGTTGTTGTTGTTGCTGTTGTTGTTGTTGTTGTTGTTGTTGCTGCTGTTGTTGTTGTTGTTGTTGTTGCTGTTTTGTCGTTGTTGTTTTGTCGTGTTTTTTTGTAGTTATATTGTTCCAGCCTTTAGGTTTGGGCCCTTCGACCCGATTCAATCTTTTTTTTTCCCCTGTATTCCTAAATTGACAGGGATCTTTTTTCAAACACATGTATTTCTTAGTTGTAACAAAGCCAGAGAAGTGAGCGGAGCCGTTACGAACACACCCATTTTGCGTTGAAGTTGAACCAACAGTGTGACTGTCTAAGTAGTATAATCATTGTTAGAAGCTGCAGAGCCAAATCAAGTGAAGCAGTCCGTGACTGTGAAGTTAATTTGACATAAATGATACTCTCCATTGTTCATGCAATCGCTAGATTGACAAAGCCTTGTGCTATCGTGTCCGATTTGGTAGGCTACATTAAAAAGTCTTTGAATAATATTCTAACATTTATTATTTTTATTTTTATTGTTATAATTATTATTGTTGTTATTATTATTATTATTATTATTATTATTATTATTATTATTATTATTATTATTATTATTATTATTTAATAATAGTAATAATAATAAACAATAATAATTATAATAATAGTTGTAAAGCGCGTAGAGTGTGCCGTAGAGCATGGATATGTGTGCTTTTTATATAAATGCAATTATTATCATTATTATCATTAGCCAGTTTTGAAATAATATTATATTTGTATACATGGCAGTGATTCTTTTCTTTTGGATCTATTCATAAAAATATTATTATAGAGGAGTGCGTGCTTTGTAAAGGTGTTCAGTTCTTACACCAAGACTAGACAACCTGTGCACCAAAAGTTGTGGATTATGAATATTCATTGTAAACCTACAATAAATGTTTGAACCTTATGTTAGCCAAGCTGGTCCGGTGAAGTGTTCGGTGCTTTTACAATGTGTGACAGATTACTCGATAAACAAACATAATACAAATGTATTCATGGTGGCAATCACTGGTTTGAGGGACCATGGTCACAATGTTCCAGTCAGGGTACAATATTTCCTAATCGTTGCTATGCTGTCTAGAACCTTTTGTTTGTTCATAACCTACTCTGTTGAATACGAACTTTAATTCACAGAATGAGCTTTCAGAAACAACAAGTACACCAAACCAACAAACAAACAAACATACAAACAAACAAGCAGACAACAGACTGTAGCTTAAAGCGTGGTGCTGAATCGTGGATGAAAGCGGTGAGCTTTAGAGCAAGGTTGGTTTTTGTTTTTGTCTTTGTTTTTGTTTTTGTCTCAGAAATTTTGGAAACACATTAGAATAGTAATATATATCAAAGTAAGCAAGTTCAAACTTTACGTCAACAAGCCCATAGACGTGAATTACAATATCTTAGACCGAGCAATGTCATGGTCGCAGCTGTAGGTTTTTTTTTTTGTTTGTTTGTTTGTTGTTGTTTTTATAATAAAAAGTGCACTTAACACCAGACTTATGGCTTATGGGCATGCAAATTAGAGCAAAACATCAATCTCTCTATAGTCGAATTCATAATAATTGTGATTGTGCAACATGTTCTTCCTATCACTTCATCTTGGTTTCAAATAGAGTAAAATGGTGCACTCCTTGATGATGCCGAATGACGCTAGAGTGCGCAGTCTAGTATATCATAATATTACAAGTGTATGGTCGAGCCTGCTTGCGAAGCAAAAACCACAACAATGCAACGTTAATACTGAAGACAAAACCTTTGCAAAATGAAAGATTAGAATCACAAAACGACTTTGTAAAACCATGTCACACGGTGGAACGTACACAAGGCGTATTGAGTGAGGTGCTGTTTGTAATTCTCCCCTAAATTTCTCTAGGTGCGAAAAGTTGTCAAGCGAAGGCTTCAGTCCCATCTGTGGAGAGGCATACTTTGGTCTTTTATAGACAGTTTTTGTTTTGCGTGGTCTTTTCGTTTGTTCTTTTTCGCTCTCGTACTCTCTTCCAGCTCTCCAGCAAACGACACATCTCTCTTCCTCTCTCAACGATACAGCTTGTGGTGGTAGGATCGAGTTCAGAATCATGTCTTTATCTATAAATTGTGGTTTTAAATGTACAGTGTTTTGTTTTTTGTTGTTGTTTGGTGTGGGGTTTTTCTTATGATATGATTTCATAAAATTAGCATGAAGCAGGTCCCTGTCACTGTCAGTCTCGGTATCACACAGCACAAGCTTACTCCTTCTTAGAAAACCCTGAAAAGAACAGAAATAAAAGTCATGTATAGTTTGTTCATAATTGAAAGCAAAAGACATAAAATAAATCATTTATAACATTGAGTCATTCTACAAGTTAATATAGAAACGTAATTTATAGAATATAATATAAATTATGAGATAACTGTCGTCTGTGTTGTATCGGTTAGGCGCTTACTGAAGCAAGCAGGAGACGTAGGTTTGATTCCCAAGTGGGCAGATAATTCTTATTGAGTATCTGCAGAGGTGTTGTGTTCCTCTCAAACCGGGTTGGTCGTAACAGGCAGGACCGAAGCCCGCCTCCTAAATGATCTAAATCTGTCGATGGGGAGAGTATTGTGGAGTTCTTCATCCCCATCCCCTCCCCTCCCCCTCCCCTCCCCCTCCCCTCCCATCCCCTTCTACACGCGTAGACACAAGCACACGCGCACGCGCACCGGCTCACGCACCCGCACCCACCCACCCATCCACCCACCCACCAACCCCCCCCCCCTCACACACACACACACACACACACACACACACACACACACACACACATTTGTATGCAAATATGTATCTTCCCAGTGATCCGTTGAAATCAAATGACACAGCTACGGCCATCCAAAAGATTACAGTTGTTAATCTCTCATTCGTCGATTAGGCTAGGTTCGAATCCCAAACATTTAACCCTTTCTTCCTGGTTCTCTTCTGGACCTAACAACGTAGTGTGGCAAAGCAGGTCAGCTGTCTCTGATTAATGGAATCATACACTTGTTTACGTCTCCTAGTTAGTTTTAGTAAGGTATTACGACGCTCGCAACTGCATAAGGTCATATGAGCGCCAAGGGGTGGATGTCAACAGAGAAGTCCTTACTGGGAATCAAGCTTACTCTGCTCACCTCTCTAGCCTCAACAGAACAAAAGTCTACTTCGACTATCAAGGCACCCCGGAAATAGCAGTTCACAAGAGAGTGACAAACATACAAAAGAAGTAGAGGAAAAATAACGATAGTAGTGATGAGGAAAGAAAAAGCAGTAGTTCCTCCTGCTATGTTGTTCCGGCACAGTATGAGCATGACATTGATAAATCACCCCATTTACATTTATACTGTTTTTAAGAACACGTTAACATCTCCCCTTTGGGAATGGCCTGAAGACAACTTCAGTCAGTAACACTGCCCTTAGGGGGGGGGGGGGTACGTCTCCATTTTCACAATTTAGAATCTCAGTGAGGAGAGGACTGCTTCAGCAAACCAAAAAAAAAAAGATGGAAATACTTGATAAAATCAATTTTCTCTCCGTGGAATCGAACTCGTGTTTCCTGCGTGCAACCAAAGATCGCACATAACAAGATTGTTCACTGAGCCAAAAAAGTGTCCTCGAAAGTCCGCACATTGCTTCAGATGGCGCTGCAGTCTTTGTTTTGAAGATATCTATCGTTTCTCCAGAAGAAGAATAGGAATAGTATAGTTTGTGGGTTTCTCTTTTATTGTCTTTTTTCACACAAGTAAGGTAACTCTGTTCGATAAGTTTGCGCTTTTTCGAAGAGGGCGCCACCAAATTTTGAAGACGCTTTTGTAATTGACTCGAAGAGAGGAGTCTTGTTATACACGATCTTTGGTGCAACACCAAAAAAGCCAAACCACTAGTTTGACAATGAACTGGACTTTTTTTTCCAATGTTGAATAAATTAATCCTATCCCATCCCATCCCATCCCATCCCATCCCATCCCATCCTATCCTATCACATCACAGTCCGTTTCATCACATCTAACAGCTTCTGTGGTATGGTGTTTAAGTGCTTCGTCGTCAAACGTAGAAGACACGAGTTTCATTCCCGTGTAGGGAGATTGTTTTTATCGAGTATCTCGGTCTTTCGGGCTGTATTTCTCTTGGCCCAGATTATTCCTAACAGACAGGGATGGTTGTAGGTGGTTGGCAGGTGCTCTGGTGTGATTTGCTCCTTCTTTCCTATCAAACATCTATCGTCCTTATCTCTGCTCCTTCTTTTTTGTGTTTGTTACTCTCTTGTAACACCTAGCTCTAATCTTGCGGCAATTATAATACCGCATTGTGTTGCAAGTGCCGTGAAACACTTACCAAAAATGTATTTTTAAAAGACAGGGAGGAAATCCGACTCATCAATATTCTAAATTGTGTCAACGAGGTTGTAAAAACACTTGTATTCTTCTTCAACCTACCTTCCCCCCCCATTTCCCTACCAATAAAGCCACTTCCAAACAAAGTCTACATCCTTACAAAAGCCACTTACGTCTGGCAATGGTGCGGATAGAGTTGTAGACAAACGGCCGGACTCTGGCCGTATCATCCGGGGAACTCGGTGAAACAGTGCTTCTGTCATGGGGATTTCCCGTTGGAGATAGTGACGTCTCTTTGCGGTGACCGGGTTTTCCCAGAGTGTCTGTCTTCCCTATATCATCAGACCAGCCAGCCGCACGGCGGTATACCGGGATTTCCCGACTCCCGTAAGAATCATACCCGTGCACTGACATGCGTTTTTTGGACCTATCCCTATCTGGGATAAGTTCTTTTTGAGCTTGAGAGACCATCTCGTGGAATGAGGAACGCTTTGAGGCCACATTCACTGCGAGCTTCGTGAGTTCTGGGTGCCTTTTTGAGGCCGATATTTTCGTTGTCGTCGTTTCGGTTATCGTCATTGATATGGAAGACGACCCTTGCGAGGATAATAGTGAGGAGGATGACGACTGGGCGGCTAGTGCAGTGAGCGAGGAGAAGTTGGAAGAAGATGATTTGACCATTCCCCTGTCTTGAGCTAGCTGGGTAGCAGCAGCGCCGCTCGTAAACTGTTGGCGCAGATCCGTTATCGGAGCTGCCATTTTCAAAAACTCTTCGTCTTTCACTCTCTTCTTCTCCGCAGACGCCTTTTTCTTTGGCCTGTCCAGAGATTTTGTGTATGCCTCTCGCAGGTCTGTGATGGATGATGACCGTTTCATCCGGAATATTTCTGTGTCCAGCTCAATGCTGTTGCGGCGGACTCTGGACCTCGACTGGCGTTCTGACGGGCTACCGGAGGAAGAGCTTGGGTCAAAAGTTTTCTTGATATCCCTGATGGAGTAGTCGTGCTTCTCCAGAATATCATCCCAATATTTATGTTCCTCCGCGTTTATTGTCTCCCCTCCTACTTGAGACTCTAAGGTTTTTCGGAGATCAGCGAAAGAGTAGTCTCTCTTGTAAACTTTCACCTCATTCTCGTCTTCAAAAGATACACTTTCTCTTTTCTTCACATCTCCTTGTTCTTTGTTGGTGTCCTGTTCTTCCTCCTCTTTTCGCAGTTGTCGTTTAGCCTCCGCTTCTTTCTTCTGTCTCTCTTCTCTCCTCTTGATTTCCTCTTCGTGTTGACGACGAAGCTGCTCCTTTCGGATCTGCTCCTTCTTGTACTGCCGTCTCAACTCCTCCTTCTCCTGCAGCTCTAGTAACTCTCTCTTTTTCCTAGCCTCTTCCTCTTCTTTCCTTTTAAGTTCTTCTTTCTGCTGCTGTTGTTTCATCTTCAGATCTGCTCTAGTCTTTTCGTCATCCGGCAGCGTCGTTCTCGACTTGGAGACCGCTAAAACTTCCTTTTTCTCCGGGAGAGCTTTAGCCGGGAGCACCTCGATATCTTTTCTTTTGGTACAATCGTTTGGAATGTTTTCTTGTCGAGATGGGGACAACTTTTTTAGGTCAGTCCTTTTTGCAGTTTCGGACAAGTCTGTGGAGACACTAGTCGGCCCCTTATCTACAGACCTGAAGTTGTGAGGAATCGTCTCTTCCGAGCTGGAAAACTTAGCAAGTTTCTCATTGAGTTTGGAGGAAGGCTTCAACAGTTGTCGACCTGGAGATTTTCTTTGAGGCTCCTCCTCCTGGTGAGGGTTCAAGTGTCTTCCTTCTTTGTTTACAGCGCTTTGCGGGGGATCTTTTGCAGCAAGCTTTGTGGCCGATGTTTGGGAATTTATAGAAACATCTCGGCCATTTTCTTGGTTTTCTAAAATACGTGATTTTTGCTTTATCGTTGATGTCTCCTCTACTCTCTTTTTCTCCTCCTGCCTTTTTCGTTCCTCCTCTTTCTTTTTCAATTCTAATTTTCTTTTCTCTTCTTCTTCCTTTCTAATTCTAGCCTGTTCTTCTTCTTCCTCTTTTTTCTTTCTTGCTATCTGTTTTTTCTGGAGTTCTTCCTTTCTACTCCGCTCCTCTGCTTCTTTCTGTCTTTCTTGCTCCAACTTCTGTTTCGCCTCCGCTCGTTTTCTTTCTTCTTCTTCTTTGATAGCCTTTTCCTTCTGTCTCTCTAATTCAATTCTTTTTGCTTCCTCTTTCTTCTTTTCTTCTTCTTTTTTCTTTTCCAGCTGCTTTCTTTTCTCCTCCTCTAACCTTTGTTTTTCTGCTAGTTCTCGTTTCCTCTTCTCTTCCTCTTCCTCTTTCTTTCTCTTCTCTTCTCTTATTCTTATTTCGTCTTTTTTCTTTTCCTCTTCCCTTTTCCTTGCCTCTTCTTTTCTTCTCTCTTCTTCTTTCTTTTGTTCTTGCTCTTTTCTCTTCTTTTCTGATTCTTCGCGTATTCTTTCTTCCTCTTTCCTCTTCTCATCAGCAAGTCTCTTCTTTTCAGCCTCTTCTCTCAGCCTTCGTTCTTCTTCTTCTTTTTCCCTCTTTCTCTTTTTCTCCTCTTCTTTCCGTCTCCCCTCTTCTTCTTCTTTCTTCCTCTTTTCTTCCTCTTCTTTCCGTCGCCTCTCTTCCTCTTCTTTCTTTTTCTTTTCCTCCTCCTCTTCCTCCTCTCTTTTCCTTCTCTCCTCCTCTTGTCTCAACAATCTCTCCTCCCTCTGTTTCTTCCTCAGCTTCATGGCCTCTTCCCTCTTCTTCCTCTCCTCTTCCTCCCTCACCTCAACCTTTTTCCTAGCCTCCTCCATTTCCTCCTCTTTCTTCCTTTGTTCCTCCCCCTCCTTTTTCTTTCGCTCTTCTTCTTCCTTCCTCTGTTGTTTTTTGGCTTCTGCCCGTGCCGCAAGGTCGCTCCTCCGCAGACTTCTGCGTGCTGCAGCTCGACCTTGACCCGGAGTTGCGTCCCCATTGGCCAGAGATTCTGGCGCCGGTCTCGACTCGTCTGCTGCTGTAGAGAGAAGGGGAAATTAATCTTGATGAATAAATGCTACAACTAACTACGGTACCACCAGGGGCCGTAATCCAGCTGGAGAGTGTGCACTCAATGCGACCTTGCGAAAAAGTCGGAAGTCGAAAGTCGTGCCGTCAAGTCATTCGACATCGAAACTCGCTATTGGCTACAACTACGACTGCCATGCATGTTTGCTCAAGGGGTAGGGATATATAAAAATCAAAATTTGAAAATTCCGTACCACAGAAAAAACAAAATGACGTCAAGGAAGTCAAGATCAAAAAGGGGGAAGGAAAAGGGAGGGGGGGGGTCTTAGGCAATCTCTTTTCTCTATGTCTACCTCCCAGGTAAAGCTGTATCATGCATACTGCTGTAACATTGTTTGCCAAAACCCAAAAGGTCACAATGGATATATACGACGACTATAGGGCACTACCTTCGACCACTGACATCGCATGCACACCTTCCTCATAGGCTTGGTGCCCCGTTGCCGAAACTGGGATAAATCTTTCTTTTTTTTTTAAATCTTTTTTTAATTGTATGTTTATCTTATATTTTCATATATACGTAATTATAGGCAGCATTAGCATAGTAAATAGTAAATGGTACACTTCATGACAGTGACGCTAGCTGGCCAGGTTCGATCCCCCCAGAAGAAAGTTCCTGAATATAGGCTGTTTCTGTTGTTGTTAAAGAAGTCTAATATACTTTTACCAACATGTTTTTACTCTATCGGAGATAAACTGATATACTGGACATCCAGTGTCGTTGACAACATCAGTGTTTTGAAAGGAGATTAAGACTCATACTTCACCCGACTTTTTAAAGTTTAAAAAAGTTTTTCGTTTTGAGATAGTTAGCCACTGACGTTTGATAGCGTAGTGCACAAAGAAATCAGAAAATCTAAGAATCATGTGTTAAAACCCTCTAAATATGAAACAAGAAAGATTTAAGTTACACCAGTTTACATGTTCAGAAAAAAACCTTATTGGGTTCTGAATGCAGTCCCTGAAAGCTGTATGTAAGATAAAGAAGAGCTTTAGCAGTGCAACGCGCAGCAAAAGTTTGGCACGATATGAACGGAAAAAAACGTTGCTGATTCAATAGATAAATATGTAGGACAGAATTTTCGAGATATCAGATATCTTCAGAGAAAAATGTGAAGAGGAAATAAGGAATCTCTCTTGTCTCTCTCTCTCTCTCTCTCTCTCTCTCTCTCTCTCTCTCTCTCTCTCTCTCCCTCGCTCTCTCTCTCTCTTTCATTTACACAAACACAGCTCTTTTTTTCTATCACTATCTTTTTGTCCCTGTTTTCTTTCTTTTCATCAAATGTTTTGTTCTTTTTCATTTTGAACGTTTACTCTTTTCTCGTCCTAATCCTTCCTTTTTTTCAGTGTTCCTCTCATAGTTTCCGAAGAAACGAACGCAAAATCTAACAACAAAGTTGTGATTCGAACTCGCAACTTCTCAATAACATTCCCAGTGCGTTACTGCTAGATTGATTACTATATTTCCCTCTGTGTAGTGATTGATACACGATGCTGTTTAGATCCAGATTAAAAGACCCAGAACACAGCAAATACTTTTAAAAGAAAACAGAAAAATGCTATTACAACAGAAGATAGTTATATAATATTGGATAATGCTACGAGACACACATCCTGCACTAAAAGCAACTGAGGTCAGAAAAAAGCCAATCGAGCAAGCGCAGCGGACCCCACATCAAAGATGGTAATATAATGGATTATCATTATGCACCTACCATTCTGGGCATCTTACTAGAATACTATCTGCCACCGGCAGTTAAGGTCTATTTGAGGTATCCCTTCTTTGGAAATAATCTAAAATCTTTTTGTTTTGTTGTCTTTGTTACTGTTGTTGTTTTGTTGTTGTTGTTGTTGTTGTTGTTGTTGTTGTTGTTGTTGTTGTTGTTGTTGTAGTTGCTGTTGTTGTTGTTTTTATATTTTTGCACATGGCGTCATGGCTACGTCCATGTTGCTCCCAACGAGAGTAGACAACCAGGATGTGAGTAGCAGTTTAGGTATGGAGACCTCAACTAGACCTTTCGGAAAGAAAAACTGGACAGAGTATAAGAGTGTTTAAGATGAAACTTCAAATAGCCAACAGGAAAAGTGTTATTGTTAATATCAGTTTTGAGTTCGTTCTAAAGTATGACAGAACAATGCACACAAATGAGCACTGGTCAATTCTGACATCCGCCAGAAGAAACTCGAAAGTGAACTTAGCTCGTCAAGTTCCCAGAGAACACAATATAGTCATAGTCTATGACCGATTAGCAGCAGACCAACAGCAATGTTTAGGCACATTTCAAACCATCATACACAAAGTCAGAAACAGGAATTTGTATCTTTTTGATAGTATTAATAGTCTGAATATTGTTGCCTGTCTTTTGAAGGTTTAGAAAAGGAAAAAAGAATTTTTTTTAAAAAATGCAAGGAGCAAGGATAACGAAGTTGTTGTGCTTCTTTTCCCCTGCTCACAAAAAAAAACGCGACCTCAAGAGTTGGAGAAATACCAAAATGTGCATCCTCACGGAGTATACAAGTACGAGTACATAATGTACGTACAGTAAATACGTTACGTCAATGGATAGTTACTTTCACTTCCCACAACAGTTATAACTTTTTCCAACTTGCTGCCATTGTAATTTTTTACTACTAGATCTACACCCCTCACATGACCATCCTAGATCTAAACGTCCTATCAGCAGAACAAAGGCAATGTTGTTCTGGCATATTTTAAACTGTTACACTAATTTGAAGCACGAATTCGAGTAGTTCATCATTCGCACTGAAACCGGAGTTGACATTATATCTGTATGAATAGTGACGTTAAGCTTATCTTTCTTAATTAAGTGCACCAAATCATAAATATCTTCACGTGTTTTTGAATACGTCCTCGATGTATGATGAACGAGTACCAAACGTTGCTTTTTAGTTACCAGACAGTGGGAAAATGAATTAGAAAGCAGCTGTTTACAGAAAAATAAAATAAAATCAACCCATATAATGGATTGATATCAATGTAGGCCAACAGGCTCTCCGATTTTCAAAGTCATTAGCAAACGTGACTACCATTCAGACAATCTTGTAAAAGTCTTTGTTTTAAGTACATTTTGTGCAATTGTTAATCATTTATTTAGACTAGTAGTTGTTGACTTTTCTGGAACTAGCGCCCACTTTTGCCACGTTTTAGAAGCTACCACCCACCACTATTATGGTTTTCAGTGTGGGATATTAGACAGTACCTGCCACTACCCAGCGCCCATCAAAGTCACCACTCTTAGATCACAGCGCTCAGGTTGGCCAGCACTGCTTGAGACAATCATCTCTTTTCTAACGACAACTTTTTAAACTTGTCTATTTTCAATTATTCAGGTTTTGTGCGTGTGTTCCTAGAGAACTTTAGACGATCTAAAAAAGGTTTTTTTCATTCCCCTAAGAAGATATTAATATATATATATACTTGTCTATTTTCAACCCCTGTTTTTGCAACTATGACCCCAGACAACTTTATAGGGTTGTTTTGTTTTTTTGGTCTGTAGATGTATGCACAACAGTGAGCAAAAATAAAAACTTGGAGGAAGGGCGTCGATTGCTGGTTTTTGGACAAGGATCAGGACCCAAAGAAACTGCAATGTTTTCAGCAGCAGAGCTAGGGGAGGAGGAGGAGGAGGAGGAGTGTACTAGATCTATTCTAAGTCTACATGATCGCAACAACACTGCACACGAGGACAGCAGCAGCTGCAGCTACGCCACACGGCTTCTCAAGTCGCTGCCTCACGCCACGCCAAACGCTCAACTTTATCTTACTTCTGCGACGGGTATGGTTCAAATCTTGCGCACCGTTAGCGAAGGCCCAGTCTCCGACGAAAGTAGGCCACGTCTGGCGTCCTTTGAGGGTCAGGGCGTAGTAGAAGTCAGTCATGGGCGAGGGCGGGAGGGTCTCCAGTTCTTTCCCTTGTTTCTCCTCTTCCTCCACTTTCTCCACGATGGTGGCAAACATCGGAGGGAACGACACGGTCCTCTTGTTGGGAGCGCTTTTCGAGTCTTTTTTTCGTTTGTTGCTCTTTTTGGCTGGAAAAAAGAAGGAAAAAAAAACAATACAAAATCGGACAGACAGTACACATCATCATCACGATCATTATCTGCAGCAGCAGCCGCCGCATCATCATCATCATCATCATCATCATCATCATCATCATCATCATCATCATCACAATTTCCCGGTTTCCTGTTATTTCCGCTCTCTTGAAGCATAACAAATTACTACCACATTGGCACTTTTGACAAGTAACTTACAAACGTCCGACATTAGCAGCGAATGGATTGATTGAGTCAAGGTAACCCTGAGAAACCCCCGGGCGGTGACACGGACTGAAGTGTCTTTAGGCAATTCCCAAAGGGGGGACATTTCTCGTTCTAATGCACAGTAGAATTGTAAATGGGCTGATCCAACAATGCCATTCTCACAACTACTGTGCCTAAACTACAACATGGAACTGCTGCTTTTTCTTTCCTAATCCTTACTATCGTCATTTTCCTCTACTTCTTTTGTATGTTAGTCACACTCTTGTGACCCGATATTTCCGGTGCGCCTTGATAGTCAAAGCAGACTTTGTGCTGTTGAAGCTAGAGAGGTGAGCAGAGTAAGTATGATTCCCTGTGAGGACTTCTCTGTTGACATCCATCCTTTGGCGCTCATATGACCTTATGCAGTTGCGAGCATCGTAAAACCTCTACTAAAACTAAACAAACCCTAGGAAACTACAAAATCTCAGCTTAAGGAGCTGCACAGTTGGCCTACCATAGACTACAGCTCCAACCAACTTCCCCTCCCCACGCCAAATCATAGATCTGGACTCAGAATAACAAGAAAAAAAGAAGAGAAAAGAAAGATATGACAGGTATTGGTATAAAGGGAAAAGTAAAGGGTTAAAATACATCCCCCGACATAAAAAAACCCAACTAAAAATGTGAAATTCACTTTGCTCCATTTGTTCCATTTTAGGCCTAAGATAAATTAAAAGTGGTGGTCGTCACGAGAGTCCAGGCCCCGGAAGTGGATATTAAGTCAAGTATGTTACGAACGACGCCCAGCTCAAGTTTATTTCATACCACGTAAAATAGTATCCTCACTGCCACTCCCCCT
>NW_004797489.1:241762-242823 GCF_000002075.1 Aplysia californica | reverse complement strand
GGGGGGGGGTAAAAGGTGTCAATAAATATGGGCGTAAAACATCTACAATTATTGAGCAATGAGGGGGGGGGGACGTGCATAGGGACTCTCTTTCCTTTTCAAACCTCAGAACAATCATTATCCAGTGCCAGATCTGCGACAGATATCAGCGATCATGGCTTTCCATTCATTCCTATGCTCGGATGCTCTTCAAAAAGCCACGTTTCCCTGATCTTTTCCTACCACCCACTTGTTCAGGTTCCCCAAGTAGGTTGCTCTGGGCCTACCCCTGCCTCGATTGCTTTCAATTTTGCCACTGAGAGCTAGATGTTCAAGACGCTTACGTCTATTTAGGTATCCAAATAACTGCATTTGTCGTTTCCTGATTGTTTTTAACCTTGGGCATCCCACGTGGGTTTCATCAAGCAATACCCCATGTAATTTCTTTTCCTTCCACAATACTCTTAGCAGTCTCCAAAGAAACCTCAGAAGAAATTAGACGTAAATGATGAGAGAAAACAAAACGACAAAGGCCTACCTTGAACCAGCGAAGACTTGGGGCTGGGAATCCCTGAACTTTACATTCCAGGACAAGGGACTGGCCCTCCAGCACCGTCTCCTCGCCTGACAGACGCTGGATAAATTCCGGAGCTGGAAGATAAGACAAGATGAAAATAGATAAGAGATGAGACAAAAGATGAGATCTATAATTGTCTCTACGTCCCCGACAAACACTGGATAATCTCAAAAGTCAGCTGTCAACTCGTAATTCGGCTATGACCTTCGAAATCAAAAACATTAATTTGACTGTCATTCAAGGTTGGCAAACGAATCGGTTGTGTTAGGCCAAAGTGGTAGCCTTTGACCCTCCAGAAAGGGAAATGCGGCTGGTCGAGACTTCTCCGATCAATGCTATTGGCAGAGTGTGCACTGGGTGTTAAACAACGAGTTGTTCTGTCTTTACGCTGAGACACTGTGTTCCTCTCAGCACGGATTACGACGACGAAGAAGAAGAAGAAGAAGAAGAAGAAGAAGAAGAAGAAGAAGAAGAAGAAGAAGAGGAAGAAGAAGAAGAAGAAGAA
>NW_004797489.1:239523-240547 GCF_000002075.1 Aplysia californica | reverse complement strand
TATGTGTGTAGTATATATCATATATATATATATATTATTGCCGTTTTCTAATTTAAGGTAGCTTTTCGGTTGCATTTGCCCAATAGAAATTCTGTCGACGTTCAAATTCTAAATGCAATATTGAAAAACAATTATAAAGCAGAAGAAAATGCAACGTAGATAGGTACTCTTTATGTCCTTTAGTTTTAGTGTTGACGGCTGAGAGGGGACAACGACGTTACAAAACTATTTATTTACTTATGTCAAAGAGAAAAATAGCCTTCATTGAAAACCTTGTGTCGAGTTAGCTGGGATTTATGAAATGCAGGAATGCGGTGTTACTCCTTGACCTGCTCCATAGCTCAATTCTCGGGTCTGGCAGTGAAGTGGTTAAAAGAATGAAACAGTTTTTGTTGTTTTGTTGTTTTTCTTGGGTTTTCTTTTTATTCTTTTTTTTTTTGGTTTTGGTTGTTGTGTTTGTTCTGTTTTGTTTTGTTTTGTTTGGGGTTTTTTGGTGGATTTTTTTGGGGGAGGGGTAATTTTATTTTTTATTTTTTTTGGGGGGGGGGGGGGGATGGTTGGTTTCTTTGTTTTTTTCCTCTTTCCTGAAAACTTGTATTTCTCGGCTTAGTAGTTGAATTGTTTGCCGACAAAGAGGCCAAGTTCCGCAGGTTTTAATACGTTGTTGTTGTTGTTGTTGTTGTTTTTGTTTTTGTTATTAGAGTTTCGCTTTTTCTCTCCTGAAAAATTGTTTCTGGGCTTTGTAATTTAATAATTTGCTGATGATGATATGGGCAAAGTTCAGCAGGTCTGAATATACAAATGCTTCACCGTAACATTATCGGCATTTTTCAAAAGATGTTTATTTCGACATACTGCATTCCGTACACATCATGTTCCAGAAAACAAGGAATGTGTTTCCTTCTCTGGCATGCAATGATTCAGTAATACTTTGTCGAACACACTCACACACACACACATCCACACCCACACCCACACCCACACACACACACACACACACACACACACACACACACACACACAC
>NW_004797489.1:235380-237087 GCF_000002075.1 Aplysia californica | reverse complement strand
GTTCGGGGTTCTTTTACCATCAAAGAAGAAATAATTATGACGACTGGTTCGTAACTTCTGGAAGCACGGTCAGCGTGGAGTAGCAGTGTCCAGTGTTTGTGACGGTAACATAGGCCTTTTCTATCTCACAACGGATGCCCATTGGTCAGATGGGTCCGGTCTGTATAATCAAATCGGATCGGATCAGATCAGATCGAGCCAGTTAAACCTGTGCATGTGGTGTAGCAGGCCCCCGACTCAATTCGACTGAATTCGATTGGCAATGTGCATTTTGGTATTAGATATTAGGCGCTTCGCCGTCCCATGAGAGATTGTCTTAGACAAGTGGACGTCTTTTAAAAAGTCATTGTAATAGTTTTAGTTTTAGTAAGAGTTTTACGGCTCTTACAATTCACTACAAGAGAGTAACGAACACAAAAAAGGAGGAGAGATCAGGACGATAGACGTTTGGTAGGAAAGAGGGAGCAAACCACACAAGAGCACCAGTCAACCATCCATGCAATAGTTAAAATAGTGTTTTAGGATGGGAGTGGTAACTGGTCGCTTGAAGACGGGATTTTCTTGCTTGGACAGAATCAGTTGTCCGAGACAGCGGGTTGGACTGTACGCTATACAGGGCATCCGGTGATCTTCTCCAAACGCCAAACATAATAATAATTATTATCGTGCGATTCAAGCTGCTGATTTTATATATTATGTCCCCGTGGTTTTATGCACCCCGCATAATTTAGCAAAATTTGATCATTTTTTGCATAATTTCTGATTATTTTCCTGCTGTATCATTCTTTGTTAAAACTAACAGAATCGCATAATTTCACATTTTTTGGGCTCAGTTTGCATAATTTCAGAATGTTACTTTCATAAAATGACGGGGACAGTCTTATCTAGCAAATCGTCAGCAAGCTGTTCCCATACACCAAGCCAAGAATATTCTTTTTTTTTAATTCCCCAAAAATTATTGTTGATTTTCAATTTATGGAATCGCATTTTTGCTTGTGAAATAGATCTATTTGTTCAAAATTCTAAACGTAAAACAAGAAAAGGGAAATAACATATCATTTGCAATGTATGGAAAAGAATTGAAACATTTGGGGGGTTTAAATTTTCACGTTGTTTGGATTAGGGTTTTTTTCCTCTTGCCTAAAAAAAGTTTTGCTTTCTACACTTAGAACAGTTTGAACAGCGTGCTCATGAAATGGAAAGAGTAGGAAAAAAACCTGAGCAAATTTTAAAAGTTTACGAAAAAGTAAAAGGTTAGAGAAAGAGAATTTAACTAGAGCTCAATAGACACTGTTTCTAGGCATTTGGTAATGTTAATCAATTTTTGTTGTTATTGGGTTGTTGTTTTTTGTGTGATTTTTTGGGGAGGGGGTGTGTTTTATTTTTAGAGAGAGGGGTAGTTTGTCAAGAGGAAGGGGGGTGAGAGGAGATATATAGTAATCCGCAAAGAGGAAAAATTGAAACAAAAAGAAAAAAGAGAGAGAACAGAGAGAACAAAACAGAAAGCGACACAGACAGAGACAGGGGGAGGGGGGTGTACATAAAGAGCGAGACGAGTGAGAGAACATGATACGGAGATAGAGCATGGAGAAAGACAGAGAAAAAGTGGGAGATGAAGAGACAGATGAAGAGAGAGACAGAGAGAGAGAGAGAGAGAGAGAGAGAGAGAGATGAAGAGAGAGAGAGAGAGAGAGAGATGAAGAGAGA
>NW_004797489.1:232231-233256 GCF_000002075.1 Aplysia californica | reverse complement strand
CGTGTGTGTGTGTGTGTGTGTGTGTGTGTGTGTGTGTGTTGGGGATGTGGGTGTGTGTCTATGTGTATGTGCGTGTGGGTGTGTGTTCATACCTGTATGTGTGTAGGACTCCTTGCTCGTGAGTTGAGCATACAGGTAATCGGTGTCCTTGGTTTTTTGTTTTTTCTTTCACCTCGTCATCTGTCTTTTCTCTTCTTTCTTTCCGACACCTTACCACGTCTTCGCAGGTACAAATCGCTGATACGAATCCTCGCTTTTGCCCGTCAGAACCCTCCGACCTCTTTTCTATCCATCGCCAGGCTACACACTACTAATTACTGATGTTTAGCCTACTGTAATACTATTTCTTGTTCAGAAATGACATTGCTATCTGCCACAAATTGTTGCATTTGAGATCATTAAATTCGATTGCTTTACTCTTCTCATCCCCCCACCCCCACCCCCCGGCGGTGATATTGACTGAAGTGTCTTTAGGCTATTCCCAAAAAGGGGGGGGGGGCATTAATATGTTGTTATGCACAGTGATATTGTAAATAGGCTGATTCATCCATGTCATGTTCATAACTGTGCCTGAACTGCAACAGGGAACTGGTACTTTTTCTTTCCTAAACCTTACTATCGTCACTTTTCCTCTTCTTCTTTTGTATGTTTGTCACTCTCTTGTGACCCGCTATTTTCGGGGTTCCTTGATAGTCGAAGCAGTTTTTGTGCTGTTGAAACTAGAAAGGTGGGCAGAGTAAATCTGATTCTTTGTAAAGACTTCTCTGTTGACATCCACCCCTTGGCGCTCATATGACCTTATGCAGTGGCGAGCGACGTAAAACCTCTACTAAAACTAAAACCACTTTTCTCACCTTACCGACCATTCTAGCTAGCTCTGGTATTTAATTTAGAATGGTCTAATATACTTCTCTCTCTCCTCGGCTGTTTAAGGGCATCATCTGTTCCTGATAGACGAACTCTTCTTCTTCCTCTTCTTCTTCTTCTTCTTCTTCTTCTTCTTCTTCTTCTTCTTCTTCTTCTTC
>NW_004797489.1:229893-231261 GCF_000002075.1 Aplysia californica | reverse complement strand
ACCCCCACACCCCCACCCCCTCCAATCGACGAGATTTATACCATTTGGGAGATAGGCTGCTTCTACTCTGCCTGCCAGGGCCAATCCAGCTGAGAGGGATACAACTTCCTAGCAGTTAGAGAAGGGGGTAATAAAATAATGTACATTCTCCGCACACAGGAATTGAACCCAAGTCGTGACCTCAGTGCTTTCTTCTTGTCCTATCTCCATTTTTAATAACAGTGAAAACAATTCATAACAAAGGGTGAGCTAAAGAAGAAGTCACACTTTCAATTTTTATAAAATGGAGATGGGACAAGAAAGCACTGATGTCGCGCAGTATTTCTGCGTGCTATGGTGGAGTGTTTTACGGCGCTCGTAACTGCATACGGTCATATAAGCGCGCGGGACACATTAAACATTTTCAGTTGG
Source organism: Aplysia californica (assembly GCF_000002075.1). Lineage (NCBI taxonomy): Eukaryota > Metazoa > Mollusca > Gastropoda > Aplysiida > Aplysiidae > Aplysia > Aplysia californica. Next base: position 230,850 of record NW_004797489.1, on the reverse strand, counting down.
TAGGAAATTTTTCTTTTGCCCTGGTGGCTGACGAAACCTACTTTTATCGATTTTGGACCTCCAAGGGATGCTTAACGTGCACAACTTGCACACGGGACCTCCGGGATTTTTTGCCCTTATCCGAGAAGGCTAGGTCTTGACCTTTCCTACAATAAGATCATGGGTGTGGCTGAAAGACAGCAGCAAGAAGGAGTCAAGGAGTAGCAGTAGAAAGGCTGCAGAAAAAGTCAGGACCCCAAAGGAGGGGTCAAAAGAGGGGACGAGGTGGGGGCAGAAAGTGGAGACGAAAGCAGACGATAGAACATTGTTAGAGAGCAGGAAAGGGTTTGAAAGGAGAAAATTATGTCGAAGAAAATTTTCCGTCACAATCAGGATTCGAACCCGGGACCTACTGAATGAGAGGCGAACACCTTAACCTCGAGACCACGAGACCCCCGCCAGAAGTTTAGATTAGCAGAAAATTTTCAAAAAATTGTAGAGCGCCATTTCTTTTTTGTTTGTGTGTGTGTCTTTTATTTTAGTGGATGGATCCCTTCGGAACAAGTGGAGTCACGCAGAAAAATCTAGTACGGTATTCTATAAAGGTTGCAAGCTGGCTTTGGTGAGATAGGACGGGATGAAAAGATGGGTGAAAAGATGGAAAGATGGAAACTGTCTGTGTAAGAGTCACAAATTTTTTTTTTTTTTTTTTTTTTTTTTTTTTTTTTTTGGGGGGGGGGTAGGAAGAAAGTGATTGAGGGGGGAGCAAGGGCGGAGGGGAGGAGGAGGTGTGGGAGAGGGGGGAAGAAAAGCAAAGAGGAGTGGGTAATTTTTGCTTGTTAACAGTACTTGCAGAATCCATAGTATGCTTATACTACAAGTAATATTGTTATTATGTTACTATAATGTTTCTATATGTGATTGTGTGTCCGCTTTTGTGAATGTGAGTGTGTGTGTGTGCGCGCGCGCGCGTGCGTG
>NW_004797489.1:224436-229695 GCF_000002075.1 Aplysia californica | reverse complement strand
GAGAGAGAGACAGACAGACAGACATACAGACAGACAGACAGATAGACAGACAGACAGACAGACAGACAGAAAGAGAGAAGCACGCTCTCCCTCTCTCTCTAAGTGTGTGCGCGCCCGCGAGTGTGTGTATGTGCGCTCGTACGCATGTTCGTGAAGGTGTGCACATCTGTATGGGTGTGATGTGAAACAAAGCACAGATGACATAAAACACAAGCAGCCTTCGAGGAAGCACAGCAAAGACGTACGATAAAGGTGACTGCCTCACACAGGCCGGGTTTGGGATTTCCCAAAGACGTATACCACTAGATCGAGAACTATCATGGCCGCCGCTATTTGCACTCTAGAAAAACGTCGCTAGCTGCAAGGCGTGCATACCATGGGCTGCAACCATTTTGCTTCTATAAAGCGCCACCTTAGAATTAAACAGATCTGTCCTACATTTTAGGCCGTTTGGAGTTACTAAGACCGTGAGGTCAGAAACCAAACTGTGTTCTGTCTGCTCTGTCAAAATTGCAAGGTTATTCGGAGTCGTTATCAAGATATTCAAAGAATTGCATTTGAAAAGGTTGTTGTGAAACTCAAAACATCAAACATCTCAAAACTAGGCACTGAGCAGACAGAACTTAGTAATTTTCTGATCTAGCGAAAAGACAAAACACCAGTTTCGTTATAGTCGAGTGAGTGCACACGGCATCTTCTCAATTCGCACCTCGCTTACTTCTAATGGTGCTGTCCGTAATGAACCGGAAATACGTCAAGGCGCAGAAACTAAAATATTATACTAAATTTACGAGGGTTTTCCATTTTCCTTGCCCTCAAACGTCTTCTTTTCTCTGGTGAGAGTATCCTTGTCGTAAAGTCGCTACCCTGGAATTACAAAGTTCTATCTGCCCTATCTAGTTTCTAGTTTTGAGGAAATTTGAAGTATAAAATTTTGAGTTTCACAATATGTCAGGTTTTTTTCGAATGCAATTCTTTTGAATGTTTTAATGACCACTTCGAGTAATCTTACGATTTCGACAGAGCTGATAGAACATTTGGTTTATGACCCCGTGGTCTCAATAACTCAAAACGGGGTAAAATGTCAGATAGAAATTTGTGATACTATAGTAGCGAAGTGTCGGTGTGAACATTTTAGGCCCCCGTTGATACGATTTAGGATATAATGCAGTTTGGGGGGGGGGGGAGAGAGGATCAAGGATTAGTTCTGAACTTTGTCTGTGGAGGCTGAGGTTTGTTCCCAAGTAAAAATAACGGGACACTCAATTAGATAATAATCATTATAAATCTTCCTCACCTCTTAAATAATCTAAATCAGTCTTTGTCAACGACAGCAACAAAGAAACAAACAAACAAATAAAAGAAAAACAACATACAAACAAATATACGAACTAACAAACGAACAAACAACAACAATAGTGTCTTCCTCCGGACGACGAAGAGCGTAAAACAAAAATCACTATTACTCGTACAACCTCACTATGGCACTTTTATATCCCACTGGTAAAGGGAACAACCATTAACGTTACAGTAAAAGTTTATTTTGACCTTCACGACAATCCATTATGTGGGTGGTTGGCGGGTGCTCTGGTATGGTTTACTTCTTCTTTCCTATCAAACATCTATCTTCCTTATCTCCCCTTCTTCTTTTTTATGTTTGTTACTCTCATGTAACACCTCTAATCTTCTGGCGCTCATATGACCTTATGCAGTTGCGAGCGCCGTAAAACCTCTACTAAAAATCCATTTATTGTGGTCCCACTGGTGGTGGAGACCCCAGATGTGCCTTCTAGAACAAGTAGGTTCATGGAAGACTTGGGTTTACTTCTACCGCTTTGGTATTCCACATTATTTTACGCCAGGCACAGGTTTTTGCAATATCCAAACAAATAGAAATAAATAAATACATAAATAAATAAATAAATAAATAAATACAAATAAATAGACAAACAAATATACAAACAATAAAAACAATAAAAACAAACAAACGAACAATAAAAAATAAAAAATAAACAGACAAACAGACAAAATAAAAGTCAGAACGAGTATCGAAGACTTACATTCATAAAGCGCCTTCTTCCGTCCATAGCTGAAAGGCTTCCTCTCTTGAGATCGCCGGTTCAGAAGAGAATCGATATCGATCCCTGCGAATCGGTCATCCACATCCTCCTCCATCGCCGTCATTGTGGGTCAACTTTTGAAAAGGTCAAGGCCGATTCTAATACCAACGAGATGCACGCACAAAAAAGCACTGGGTTTTATCCATACTCCTCTGAATTGTGAACGATCCTTCCGTCCATCTGTTTTTAATCTTGAACAAAACAAAACAACAAAAAGAAAAGAAATAATTCCAGACTGCACTGGGATAATAGCGCCGAGGCGAATGGCAAATTCTGACGTCTGCTTCCTAGGTCACCATGACGACCGACGTCTTTTGTGTCCGACTTGCGTTTAGGTTGTCATAAACCAGAAGCCCTTGAACCTGGAAAGAAAAAGTCACAAGTTTACGAAAGAAAGAAGTTGAGATAGGCTTTGAATTTTGCCGAGAGTTGCATTCTCAGCATCACTGGTTGAAGATCTGCCCTATTTTTCACACAACGGGTTCATGTTAACCTCGGAACGAAATGTGAACTAGTCCGGAATTCCAAGGATGCATTAGTGAGAGCGTGCGACAAATAAGACAGAAACAAAAGCAATTTAGAAACCCCCAAAATAACGTAGGCTAGGTATGTCCATATCTTTGGATATCATTCTGTTCATACCCACAAGCCAAATTTGATCTCGCGAGCTCATATTATGACATTATGTAGTTGTAGCGCCGTAAAACTCTTACCAAACTTTTTTTAAAGCCAAATTTATAACATCAGAATCCGAAGTATGCATTCTTCATTGTTTAAGTCTTAAAGTATGTAGCGAAAACATATTAATATGCCCCATCAGCTACAGAGCAGAGGCCATGTGGCATTACATTTCGAACCATCACACAAAAATTAGAAAAATGTACATTAGTTTGCATGTTGTTGTCTTCTTTTCATTGTTTCAGTTAAAGAAAACAGAATCAGATCATCTGTATGAATATCGAAGTTACGTTGGATTTTTTTTTGAGTGCCCTAAAGAATACACATATCGGCAAGCTGTGTCCAAAGACTCAAAGAGTTAATGTCTGGCTTACAACCACCACAGTAAACTGTTGAGGTTAGAGGTTTTGCTAATGGTGTTCGAGCAGATTTAGACATCATATTATTTTAGAATTTTCTGGGGGGAGGTGCTTTTTGTTTTTTGGTTTTCGTTTTTTTTGGGTGTGTGTTTTGTTGTTGTTGTTGTTGTTGTTGTTGCTGCTGCTGTTGTTGTTGTTGTTGTTGTTGTTGTTGTTGTTGTTGTTACTGTTGATGTTGTTGTTGTTTTTGGGTTGTTTTGGATTGTTGTTGTTTTTTGTGTTGTTGTTGGGTTTTGTTTTGTTTTTTTTGGGGGGGGGTTGTTTTGTTTGGTTAGGTTGTTTTATTTTATTTTTTTTTGCGGGGGGAGGGGCTGTTTGTTGCTGTTGTTATTTTTTTAAAGTAAATCATCCAGTGTAGCTTGACTCGTCGTGTATTCGTGTTTTCCAAACTTGTTAACAATTTTTAACCCCCCCTCCCCCTCATTCAGGGGGGGTGTCACCGACTGAGAAGTCTTTAGGCCATTCCCAAAGGGTGGACAGTAACTTGTTCTTAAGCGCAGTAGAAAATTGTAAATGGGCTGATTCAACATTGTCATGCTCATAACTGTGCCTGAACTGATATAGGGAACTGCTGCGTTTTCTATTCTAATCCTTACTATCGTCATTTTTCCTCTTCTTCTTATGTATGCTTGCCACACTCTTGCGACCCGCTATTTCGGGGTGCCTTGACAGTCGAAGCAGACTTTGTGCTGTTGAAGCTAGAGAGGTGAGCAGAGTAAATCTGATTCCTAGTAAAGACTTCTCTGTGGACATCCACCCCTTGGCGTTTATATGACCTTATGCAGCTGTGAGCGCCGTAAAACCTCTACTAAAACAAAAACAACAGTTTTGGAAGGTAATGGTCAGTTAATAAAACAGAGGGTCTTTGTCTGTATGTGTGTGCACGCGCCCATGTGTGTGTGTGTGTGTGTGTGTGTGTGTGTGTGTGTGTGTGTGTGTGTGTGTGTGTGACTGTGACATTATTCTGTCACTTTCTTATAATGTTACCAATTTATCAGCACATGAAGAAAATCTGGAGAGAAACGCAGACGTGGTACATCGGTGGATGCACGGCAAGAGAATAATATTTCCGCATTACTACATGCCGTGTATGATATTCATTTAGCTCTACTTCCTTCCCTCGTTTCTTCCTTCCTCTAGTCTTTATTTTTTACTCATTACACGGAGCTACCAGGACTCCACATTCCAAATGTTACGTTCGAGACTTGCACACAGAGTTAACGAACTCATACACATACAAAAGTTGGACACTTTTACAGACAAGATCCCATCTCATTTGCTAAATGTGATAGGGAACGGAGAAACATGGAAACGAAACTGTAGAGCAAAACAACTTACTGCTTGTTTGCTTATGCCCTGTGCGCACGAACAATCGGATTCATCAGATTAAGTCGGGGCCGGCAAGACTTTCTTTCATGGATAGGGCACAAGCTACCATTTTGGTACAACAATGCGACCGAATTCAGCTAAATTCGACAGTGACATTCAAACCCGAACGCTTTTGTTTTTCAAGGTGGTGAGTAGAATCAGTCGTATTGTGCTAAAACAGAAGTTTTTGCCCCATCTATGAAACATCTAGATCTAGCTTTCACCGGCAAAATTGAAGGAAAACGAGACAGGGGTAGACCCAGAGCAACCTACTTAGGAAACCTAAACAAATGTGTTATGGGGAAAGATCAGGGAAACGTAACTTTTTTTTTAGAGCATCCGAACAAAGGGACGAATGGAGAACCATGATCGCCGATGTCTGCCGAAGATCTGGCACTGGATGATGATGATGATGATGATGATGATGATGATGATGATGATGATGATGATGATGATGATGATGATGATGATGATGATTATGACATTGTTTTTTTGTATCCTGTTCCTGACGAAACCCTTTACCGGGCGAAACGTTTAACCTGTATTAAATTTGAAAAATCTACAAGTCTCAACCCTTTTTATTCCTTGCTATTTACAATGATGATGATGATGATAATGATGATGATGATGATGATGATGATGATGATGATGATGATGATGATGATGAGGAGGAG
>NW_004797489.1:220543-223209 GCF_000002075.1 Aplysia californica | reverse complement strand
GGAAGAGAGAGAGAGAGAGAGAGAGAGAGAGAGAGAGGGAGAGAAACTGTGGGAGAAAGGGGAGCAGGAGATTGTGGAAAAATTCAGGGAAAAAAAGAGTAAGATATATTTAAAAAATCTTGACACCAGAAAGTCTCACTGATATAATATTATCATTTTTATCATTTTCAACAGGTAATGTCTAGACATGAAACGACACGGATACCGAAACGATACCGGTACAACACAAAGAATAACACCTAAGAGGAACACTTAACATTCAGTCCACAAACACTAGAAGGTGCAGACACATCATCATCATCATCACTGCTTTTCTCACCCTGGATCAGGATATAGGCCACGAACAAACACTCTCCACCTTTCCCTATCATGGGCTAGTGGCTTGATGTCACTTCATGTTTTCCCACTTTTCTGTACATCTATTTCCGTGACTCTTCTCCAGGTTCCACGTGGTCTTTCCCTTGATCTTTTACCTTGTGGGTTCCAATCTAACACTTTCCTTGTTATGCAGCTACTTGATTTCCTGAAAGTGTGTCCAATCCATCACCAACACCTTCTTCCCATATCATCTCTAACTGGGCTCTGTCTCGTTCTTCTTAATACTTCCTCGCTGGTGATCCTGTCTGTCCATCAGATCCTCAGTAGCTTCCTCAGATACTTGTTTAAGAAAATCCAGATCCTCTTTATGCACGTCTGAGATGCAATCCACGTCTCACATTCATATAAAAGACTGACTTCACATTTGATTTGAAAATTCTCAGCTTTGTCTGTAGTGAGAAATCCCTTGTCCCCCAAATCCTATTCAAAGAAATAAATGCAGTCTGTACCTTTCCAATGCGGGACTTTATTTCAGCGCATGTTTCTCCCTCTCTGTCAATTATACCCCCAAGATAGCAGAAACATTCGACGTCTTCTAAAGAATTTCTCTCTACTGTGACCTGCTCCTTTTGTAGCGCATCTATCCTTAGGACTTTTGACTTTCGATGGTAGATCCTCAATCCAAAAGACTCTGATAGGCTGTTTAAAATTGCTGTCTTTGTTTGCATCTGTTTCTAAGTGTGTGGCAGAAGCGCCAAGTCATCTGCAAAGTCCAGATCGTCCAACTGTGTCCTTGGGGTCCACTGTATGCCGTTTGTGTGTCCTCTGGTGGTTTCCTTCATCAGCCAATCGATTGTCAATATAAAGAGGAAAATTGATAGTAAACATCCCTGTCTCACACCGATCTTGATGCCAAAGCTGTCAGTGAGCTGGCCATCATGTATAGCCCTGAAACTTGTCCTTCCATACATGCTCTCGATGAGGTTAACCAACTTCTGTGGGATGCCGTGATGTCTCAGTATCTTCCACAGTGTTGCTCGGTCTATACTGTCAAAGGCCTTCTCATATTCAAGGAAGTGGATGATCAACTGGGAGTTCCATTCCAGAGACTGTTCCACTATGATCGTCGGTGTAGCAATCTGGTCCGTAGTTGACCGGGGTTTTTTCCGCGAAAACCAGCCGGTTCATCCCGAAGTCTTGGATCCGTTGCAGACTTGATTCTCCCCAGAATGATTCTGCTGAAGACCTTACCAGGTTCTGAGAGAAGAGTGATCCCTCGGTAGTTGCTGCATTTGCCGAGATCCGCCTTTTTGGAAAATTTAACAAGGTGTCCTTCTTTCCAATCCTTTGGGAACTTGCTCTCATTCCAGATCCCGCTAAACAATGGGAGAAGGAGGTCTGCCGTCACATTGGCATCAGCTTTTAGGGCCTCTGATGGAATCTGGTCAGGACCGGTTGCTTTACCGTTTTTCAGCTTAGGTGCCGACACGCAAGAAGCTTATTGCTGTACCTACTATACTAGCATCTGTGATGTAGAAGTTAGACGTTCCACCGTCGCACGCAGACAGACAGACAAACAAACAGACAGGCAGACAGACAGACAGACAGGCAGACCGACCAATGGAAAGAGAGATAAGGAGAGACCGGCAGACAGACAAACAGGTAGACAGAGAAACAGACAGACAGACAGACAGACAGACAGGCAGACAGACAGGCAGACAGACAGACAGACAGACAGACAGACAGACAGACAGACAGACAGACAGACAGACAGACAGACTGAGAAACAGAAAGGCAGGTAGACGCAGAGAGATAGATAGACAGATATTATAAAGATACAGAGACAGACAGGCGACGTACAGACTGTATGAAAGGCAGAGAGTGAAAGACAGACAGACAGGCTGAAAGATTGAGAGAGACAGACAGGAAGACATAAAGAGACCGGCAGGCAGACAAAAAGACAGACAAGAAAGCCGAAAGGCAGAGAAAAAGACAGACAGAGACAGACAAACAGACAGGCAGAGACAGACAGACCGACAGAGAAAGATAACGGGGAAAAAACTCCAAGACACCGAGCCGAGCTGTGAGGAAATCCTGTGATAAAGGAGGACCCCTTCTCGTAAGGTAATCTATCTGTTACTTGAGAAGTGGCCTAGGCTGTCTAAGATGTAAAACAGCCCAAGGCCTAGGATGTGGCCATTCCACTTCACCATTCAACATTCACGATTTTTTTTATTCGCAGTTATTCGAAGCGTGGCAGAGCTATTCGAATGTCGTGTGTTATGTCACAGATATGGATTTTCGTCCCAATTTTGTAAACCCGATTAAAAACAAAGCATCTATATATA
>NW_004797489.1:218580-220369 GCF_000002075.1 Aplysia californica | reverse complement strand
CACACACACACACACACACACACACACACACACTTACTCATCTGCCCTAAAATGTATAGAAAGATAGCAATCAATATTCCAAGGAGCATGACGTAAAGCCAGATTTCCATGATTTTTTAGGTAACGAATTATAAGATTGTAGATTCCTACTGTAAAGTATCGTTATGATTAAATACTCTTCCCCCAGGGCGGTGCTATTGACTGAAGTGTCTTTAGGCCATTCCCAAAGGGAGAACATTAAAATGTTCTTATGCACAGTAGAATAGTAAATGGGCTGATTCATCAATGTCATGCTTATAAATGTGCCTGAACTGCAACAGGGAACTGCTGCTTTTTTTCCTAATACTTACTATCGCCATTTTTCCTCTACTTCTTTTGTATGTTTGTCACACACTTGTGACCCTCTATTTCAGGGGTGCCTTGATAGCCGAAGCAGATTGTGTGCTGTTGAAGCTAGAGAGGTGAGCAGAGTAAGCCAACTTCTCTGTTGACATCCACCCCTTGGCGCTCATAATATTATGACCTTATGCAATTGCGAGCGCTGTAAAACCTCTACTAAAACTAAAAACTAATACGATTAATTACTCAAGATGTGAGCCATTGCTTTTCAATTCCTCCCACCACCGCTGGGCTTTTGTAATGAGTTCTCCTTTACTTATTCGAAAGTAGAAGTGTTATGAATGGTGATAAAACGTCATTGTACAGCACTGCCTGTGAATTGTGTAGAGATAATAATAGAGAATAATAATAGATAGCATTTGTATAGTGCAAATCCCCGCTCGACAGCAAGCTATATGCGCTTCACAATCTATACTACTACCCCAGCACACCTGAGAGCAATCTGAAACAAACTCAACTTCCTAGGAAGCATACTAGATCGAATAGCGGACGCTGCAGATTGACAAATAGACCATTAAAAAAGCAACATTTACTCGTGGTGTTCTTTCTTTCTTTCTTTTCTTTTCTTTTGGTAAGTGTTTTACGGCACTCGCAACAGCATAAGGTCATATGAGCGCGCAGGGACTTGCTTTACTTTACTTTACTTTTTCGATCCAGTGGCCATTTGGGTTCTAGCCCTTTGGTCTGTTGATATGGCAAAGAATTTGCAGGTTTTAATCAGCTGTGCTTTGTCGCTGTATATAGTATAAGAGCGCGCGGGACACATTAAACATTTTCAGTTTGTAGGAAATTTTGAATTTTGCCCTAGTGGCGGCCTAAGCCTACTTTTATCGATTTTAGACCATCAAGAGATCTTTAACTTGCGAAACTTGCACACGGGACCTCCGAGATTGTTCGCCCTTGTCCGAGAAATTTAGGTGCAGATCTTTCCTACCAGAAGATTAGGGATGTGGCTGAAAAACAGAAGTAAGAAGGAGCCAAGTAGTAGCAGTAGAAAGGCTGCAGAAAGAGTCAGGAGCCCAGAGGAGGGGGAAAAGGAGGTGAGGGGGTGGGGGCAGAAAGTGGAGACGAAAGCAGATGACAGAATATTGCTAGACAGCAGGACATGAGGTGAAAGGAGACAATTTTAGAGAAGTAAAATGTTCCCTTGCTACCCGGATTCGAACCCGGGACCTTTGAATGAGAGGCGAACATCTCAACTTCTCAGCCACGAGACCCCCCCTCGTGGTATTCGAATAGCATGAATAGCGACCTCATGCTTTGAAGCTTCGATGAAGATTCGTTTCGTCAACATCCCACTTCACTATCTACACAGTGTCAAGTTTGAAGGTGGCACGTGCGTCAGTTGTTTATGTTTTTCAGTTTGAGAGTCGTGAGGGGTGGGTGGGGG
>NW_004797489.1:213215-215572 GCF_000002075.1 Aplysia californica | reverse complement strand
ACACGCACACCAACCCCCATCATCATCCCCACACCGTTTTCCCCAACCGCATTATTTTTTCCCCCTCATTTCTCCCCTCAATTCTTACGTGATACCGTTCGTTACTTTCTCCAACACACAATTCAGTACCAAAGTTCGATGTTGGAGCCAAGTCAAGGCTGTCTTAGATCTAAGAAAACCTAGAGCCAAGTCCCATCTCGAAGCACGGTTGGTTTATATTTCGGTCACCTCTGTGTCTATAGGCCTACTCAATAGCTCAATGGGCCAAAACCAAATTTATTACACTTTAAGTTGCGGGCATTCCAAAGTTGCGAGCCGAACTGGATAGGCCCATCAAGAAAAGGGAGCAGTGGAAAACCAAACATCTTTAAAATCAAACAAAGGTACGAATTAAAACTGACGAAGGTTAAAATAATATCGAGTCAAGTCACCACACCAGTTTTTGCTCGGATGTGTCCATTTGTAGGAGCTGTGCGTTTGACATCTTCGTTTGTCAACAAGTTCGTTTATGTTTGGATTAAGCATCCGTGTTACGAAAATGTTCTGAAAGTCTACTCTAAAACCTTCTCGCTGGCGGGATATCATAATTCTTTGTGGGCCGAACGAACGAGCATTGAGTTTAACACTTTGGGCCCAAAAAAGTCGAAAACGAACAATTTTCGTAAAACATTGCTTTTTTCTTCAAAAGTACAAGACAGTAAAACGACGTGGAATAATATCATAGCCAAGAAGTAGAAGCTAGCCCAGGATAGGGGAAAGGTGAAAAAAAAAAGAATTGTGTTTGTAAGTGGCCTATACTCTGATCCATGGTGGAAAGGACAATGATGATGATGCTGATGATGAGGCTTTTTTCATCGTAGAAACATTTCACAACGGATGCACAGGCTCGCAAAATGTGAAATGTAAAAAGAACCAAACGGTTTATAATGTTATACAAAACCAGGTAAAACTTTCATTTTTAAGCAAGTAAATTATGACAAAAGGTGAGGGCAACACTTCTGAGCTCGATTATGTAATAAAGCATTGTTGGAAACCAAGATAAATATATACAGTCTAACGAACTAAACACAGCTAGATTAGCTAGGGGGAGACAACTTACGATGTAGACCTCCGAACTCTGCTGAGAACACAACACTGTGGTTATTAACACACACGAAATCCTGGAACTAACTCACAGCGAATGGTTTGGAGAAGCTAACGAAGGATGAGGAGAAGGGGAGGAGGAGGAGGAGAAGGAGGAGAAAAGAGGAACAGGAGAGATTCCATAGAGATAGATCGAATGAGCAGAGGTCTCTCTCTCTCTCTCTCTCTCTCTCTCTCTCTCTCTCTCTCTCTCTCTCTTTGCGTCGGCCGTACGTTGCCGGGAGCGAACGAAAAGACTGTGGGTATGATGCTGGTGCATGCACGCGCGCGCAAAGCTAGGGTAACATCAGGGGAGGAGGAGGGGAGACAAGGCACGCACGGAGTGAGCTTGCACGGGTATGTGAGGGAGGCTTTGTGTGGTGTGACGTGGTGAGGGGAGAGAGGGGAGAGAGGGGAGAGAGGGTATGGGTAGGTGTGAGGGGAGGGTGTATGGGTGTATGTATGTGCGTGTGGGGGGGGGGGGGGGGGGGTGTGGGGTGTGTGGGGGGGGGGGGGGGGGGGGGGGGATGAGACGAGACTGCTTACACTGCTCACCTTTCTCTCGCGTGGTAGGTAAGGATACCACAGATTTAGGAAGGAGGAGAAAATGGACAAAAGCCATCGTGAGCGCACTGTTAGCTCAGTGGCTGTCACGCTGTGTGGCCCTTGTTCGAATCCCTTATGGTGTGATCTGAGCTAACGCTGTTTTAATCCTATCCGTACGTCGTGTTTTACTATCGTATCCATACGACGTGGGGAATTCTGTGCCACCACTTTCCAAAGAGAAAATTTACTCTTTAATTCGATCCGTACGCTTTGAATAGTAGTCTGTCAAAATGATTTTTTGAGAAATACTGAAAGTTTCAAAGAGATCTTCGTACTAGAAGTATTCTAAAATGTGAAGAATACAACCCCGGGTAGTACAAAATGACCCACAGGCGTACGGATAGGGTTAAGCAGTTCTTCTTAAGGCTCTCCACTTAATCTTGCTCGGTCGCATCGGAGATAGACGTTATATTCGGGAATCCTGCCTCTTTGAGAATCGTACAGTACTGACTGAAAGCGGCGTTTCGACCGCTGTGTGGCCCTTGTTCGAATCCCTTATGGTGTGATCTGAGCTAACGCAGGGAAGGGGGGAAAAGGAAGAGAGAGTGTATGTGTGTGTTTGTGTGTGTGTGTGTGTGTGTGTGTGTGTGTGTGTATGTGTGTGTGTGTGAGAGAGTGAGTGTGTGTGT
>NW_004797489.1:207963-209685 GCF_000002075.1 Aplysia californica | reverse complement strand
GGCTCTATTACTTTTCGTTTATTTTTGTTTTCCTACTATGTTCCCCTGTTCCCGTTTGTCCTCCCCAATACCATTAGCTATTTCAAACTTTATCTTTTACCATGTTACAATGCTTTCATATCTATAATTTGTAACAATGTTATTATTTTTCTTTTAACTATTTTGTTCCCATACTACAATGATTTTTATAACAATTAAAAATTATAGTACTATGCTGTTGCGCTTGTTCGGTTTGTTTGGGTTTTTTTCTTTCGTTGTTTTACGGTGTCATTGGGTCTTTTAAAACATTTCTTTGCTTTGTCATTATGCTTGTTTTTGATTTCGTTTACAACTGTTATGTCTTTTTTTTTTAACCGCTAATGTGGGGTTTGTTTGTTGTTTTTTTTAACTTTAAAAAAAAAAACCAAGCTATTCTGGTTTGTTTTTGTTTGTTTTGGTGGCTGGGGGGGGGGGGTTGTTAACATTTTCACTAAATTATTTCTGATAAGAGTAAATTTCAAGGGAAGAAATTTTATTTAAGACATTAACATGAACAAAGTAAGATAATTTACGATTACCAACATGAATAGGTCAAGTCACTTTCACAATAAGGATGTCAACAGCGGACAGATAAACTGTAGGATACTACACATTACCCTGGACTGCTTCATTTGATTCCACTGTCTTTTTTTTTCGTTTCTTTTTTTTTTTTGGTCTTTTTTTTTTTTGTCTTTTATTTAAAATTATGTGCTTTTACGCCCCAATTGACACAACTCAAAAAATTTAAGAGACGGGCTTCCGACCCTGCCTGTCAAGGCCACCCCGTGATGTGAGAGACACGACGGCATCCAAGCAGAGAGTCCGAGATATTCCATTAAAATCACTCCCACTCGGGAATCGAACTCGTGGTCTCCTGAGTGCGACAGCGGAGCGCTTAGCCACTACGCCACCCGACGCCGGTTCGCACTGTCTGGCCTTGATCATCAATGATTTATTTATAGAGGCACCAGCCATCCGTGTCCAGGTGCTGTTTTAGACGCGCTGTCTGGATGACATAATATATTTCAGTAGAACCTGCTTTAACGACCAGATGTCCAAGACAACTTCCTGTACAAACTACCACTTCCTATTTCCCACTCATCCACCTCATTGTGTTTTTCCTATGCTATGATGACACTGCTTAAGAGGACCAACTGTCTAAGATTACTTCTTTTCTACTCGATAACAGATGGCCGTCTTAACCCTATCCGTTAGCCCATGGGTCATTTTGTACCCCCAGGGTTGTATTCTCCACCATTTAGAACACTTCTAGTTCGAAGATCTAGCTCTATTTAAACTTTCAGTATATCTAAAAAAAATCATTGTGACAGACTGCTATTCAAAGCGTACGGATCGGATTAACGAGTAAACTCTTTGGAAAGTGGTGGCACAGAGTATCCCACGCCGTATGGATACGATAGTAAAACACGACATACCTATCAATTTCGGCAATCTGGTAATATTGAGAAGGCTACGTGACTATTTATTTTCGAGATACCGAGTACAGGCCAGAGGTGCTGAATCAGTCAGACGGTGGCGTTGACCCTGGAAAGCCCACTCGACACTTTGTGTTGGTGATAACGTCTGATCAGAGATTTCAACGCAGTGTTAAATACTTAAGGTGAGAAACTAAATGTGACAGTACATTTTACCTTCCCCCTATTCACCCCCTCTCCCCCCACTCCCCCCGATACCCCTCTCACT